>NW_026561937.1:0-29523 GCF_028858705.1 Grus americana
TAAACTCTGCTTCTCTGCCCGGTAGCTCGCCACCGTCTTACCTTTCCCCGTCTCTCTCTCTGTCCAGCTCCCTCTCTCGAATCTTCAATTCCTCCCTGTCGCTGCAGAAGCCTGTCGGGACTTTTTCCCCTGCCCGGCTTGCCTCTCCCTGTCTCGCGATTCCTCCCTCTCTGCCCTCTTAGCCGCGACCGTTTTTATATTCTCCGTCTCTCCCTCGGTCCGCCTCGAGATCCCGATTGTTTTTTAAAGCGACCGAATCGTCGAGGTTGGCAGAGACCTTTACGATTATCGGGTGGAACCGCAAACCTGGCGCTGGCAAGTCCCCCTCTGCCCCGCAGCCCGTCCCTTCCCTTCCGACGGCCTCTTTCTCCACCTCCCTCTGTCCGGCTCCCGGCCCCTCTTTTCCACTTCCGCCCTCTGTACCCTGTGGCTTTCCCCCTCTTCTTTCTCTCTCTGTCTCTGTTTGAGGAGGAGCAGCTGCCGCCCCAGCGTTCGCACCCCGTTCACGGTGTCGCGCGCACGCTTCTTCTCGGGCGCGCTTCCTCCTCCTCCTCCTCCGGGCTCGACCCGAGGCTTCCGGCAGCAGTCCTCCGGGTGTCGGATTTTGTAAAATAATTAACGTAACTGAAAGGTGCAGCAGCGGGATCGGCCCGGGCGGGGCGCCTCCAGAGAGAGGGACCCCGAACAAAGAAATCCCGGGGCCGTTCCACGCTTGGGTCCCGGACACCCGCCCCTCGCGCGCTGTCCGCGCATCCCTTAGTCCCGCTTGACTTTTGGTCTGGGGTCTTCTACCGTCGTCTCGGATTCTTCTTCTGTATAGCTGTGGGCGGTGCGTTATTCCACAGGTGCTGCTGCGCCGATGCTCCGTACGTTCGCAGTAACGGGTAGAGCGGAAGGCTCCGTGGCCAGGGAAGAGCGGCACGGACACGTTCCTGCTCGCTCCGTTGCACCGGAATTTTGACGGCTGGGTTCGGCCGCTAATTGATGGCGCTACCGGAAGAAATTTCAGAAAAGTGAGTACTGTGCTTGTCATTAATCTTTTAAAGTAATTTTTCTACGGGCGCCCGGTCCGTGGCTTAGATATTTGGTTTGCGGCGAAACAGACCCGGAACGTGGCTCCAAGTAGCGTTCCGATTCGCTGAAATTCCCCGTAGTCAGAGAGCAAGAATGGTGAATGTTGCTTGGCGGTTTGAAATCTCAGGCTTTCTCTGAAAGCTGACCTGCCAGAATGAGCCGAAAGCAGGCCGAACGCCAATAGGGATGCCGCAGAAAAGGTCCTCTTCTTGACAGGAGAAGAGCTTGGCGAGACGTCAGCGCCGTTTCCCGTAGGGCCTCCGACGTACCGGTTCGGCAAGCGTGGGCTTTGTGCGATTCCCTCGGGGACGATGGCGAACAAACGTTGTACGGCAGAGAGTATCTTAGCTTACTTTCCATCTCCTGCTCGGTTACTTGCAGAATATTTAATTTGGCGTCGCACGGACCCAGAGGGACGGGTCCCCAACTCATGCTGGTAGGGCAACCCCAGTACCAGCCGGTAAAATCGGAAAAGAGTACGACGTTTTGAAACGTTTGCCTTGCGAGGAGAAGGGCCGTCTCTCGTTAGGCAACTGAATTCTGCGACCGATTTCCACGCCTCACGCGCGTGCGTGCGCGCACACGCGCCCCCCCCACCCCCCCCCCCCAACAGGCAGGCTTTGAAGGAGGCAGTCCCTAAGGCAACGCGATCTAAAACGTGGAAGTTTTTTTTTCTATTTTTAATAGTTTCTTACGGATAGGAGGCTCGTGTGAGCATTTAGCCTGTCCTGTCCTTAATTCTGAACCCACTGGCTGGTGCAGAAGGACGGTCGTGTGACAAAAACAGCATGAAATTTGTCCCTGTGCCGGCTGCGTCCCGTGGTAAAGGAGTACATCTGTTATTCCTGCGTGAAAGATGTTTGATGAGCGTACCGCATCGTCAGAGCTGCTCTTGGTCTGCCTGCAAGCCGTGGGTTATGATTTAGAAATACGTTCGCCTACCGTTCCTTAACTGTGTGGTTTTGGTTTTTATTTTTTCAAAGAAAGGGTGGCTTTTTCGTCGATCTCTTTGTGAGAGTATCAAATCAGGCGGCGGTAAATACGTAGAAGCAACTAGGCGTACTACGGCGTGTACCGGACAGCGTTGGCGTGCCGCTCTGCTAGCAGCGGAGAGCCAGATGAGGATGCCCGTGGTAAGTACTCGTTCTGCCTCCGGCTGAACGGAAAGATTCTCATGTTGAGGGTTCCTGGGCTTGTCTGTGTGATTAGCATTACTTTTTTTTTTTTTTTTTATAATATGAAACAGGGTCAGATGATTGTTGATGAGTGGGACTTTGCGTACTCCTTTAGGTAGTTTTTCGTACTGAACCTTAGATCGGTTACAAAACTTAATCTTTGTGCAGTTTACACGTTTTGTAGCAACTACAAAGACATTTATCCTGTAGGTAAGCTGAAAATAAAAATGCGGTTTCTCACCTGATTTTTCTTTCGGAGGAACGCTCGCCCCCAGCGGCTGGTTTTTTTTGCTAGTGTTGTCGGGGGGAAGGAACGGCGGCGCTTGCCTGGTTTCTTCCCCTAGCCAGGGACCTGAAACTTTGTTTTCCTCAGCTGTTTCACTAGAAATTTACAAGTGTCGGTGGTCAACAGTGGCAGAGAATTGGGTGGCGTTTTCAATTTCAAAGGGAAGGAACGTGTTGATGTTAATTCTGTTACCAAAAGCGAAGTACCAGCTGCTTCCTCTTTCTAGATCTTCTCTCCTTTCGCCGTCCTCCCCGAGGGGTAACGTGGCCACGCCGTATACCTTTTCTGCTCTGGTACCGTTCGTTTGGTACGCAGGAGCGCTGTGAAATAAATAGAAGGGCTACGGACAGACATCTGCCATCGTTGCGGCTGCCTTAAATCGTGTATTTGTCCCTTTAGCCCGTCATTTCCTTTCCGCTCAGTTGAGTTACGTGCAGCGTTAGGTTCCAGTCGAGAGCGGTGCCGCCGAACAACGCTCTCGGAGCGTGCGCGGAGGAGGGCGGCCGAGATGGCGAGAGGTCTCCGAGGCGAGACTTAGGGGGAGCGGCTGAGGTCACTTGGTTTGTTCAGCTTGGAGAAGGGAAGGCCGAGGGGTGACCTCATCGCAGTCTACACCTTCCTCGAGGGGGACGGCGGAGGGGGAGGCGCTGACCTCCGCTCTCTCCGGTGACCGGCACTAGGACCCGAGGAAACGGGACGAAGCTGCGTCAGGGCAAGTTCAGACCGGACGTTGGGAAAAGGCTTTTCACTGAGAGGGCGGTCGCTCAGTCGCGGAACAGGCTCCCCAGGGAAGCGGTCGCAGCCACCGAGCCTGTCAGGAGTTCAAGGAGCGTCTGAACGATGCTCTTAGTCGCACGGTTTAGTTTTAGGTAGTCCCGCGTGGAGCGGGGGCTTGGTCTCGGCGATCCGTATGGGTCCCTTCCAACTTGAGATACTCTATGATTCTGTGAAATCTTCTGGGTTAGAAACGACCTTATTGTAATAGAGAATTCGCTGAACGTGGCTTTGTGCAAGGACTGTCGTCTTAGAATATCTTTTTTTTTTTCTTTTCCCCCCCCCCCCCCCCCCCCGATATGAGAAAAGCTCTGTCCAGAGATATGGAGACGAAATCAGTTGTACCTCACCCTGTGACACCGGAAGACATTGAGTAACTGTAAGCTGTGATGCTCAGTGAAATTACTAAGAGCGTTAAGTTTCCCGTGCCTTTGCTTTCACTCTCCCATTCTCTTGTCTTGCGGCACGTCGCATTTTTTGAGGCCGTGGAAGCGACACCGGGAGCGATGGGTTGTCAGAACCAGGTCCTCCTGCCTGTCGCTGGTTTTGCTTACCTTCGCCGTCTCTGTGTACCAGCCTGCATCTCTCTCTCTGTTCCTCAATCCCTGTCCTCTCTTCTCTGTTCTGCTTTGTTTCGCTGCGTATGTCCCGTTCCCTGTCCCACCTTTATCCTTCCTTCCTTCTTCCTCGCCTTTTTCTTTGTCCTTTTGTCCTGCTCCCCGACCCTGTTTCTCGCTCCATCTGACCGTCCTTTTCCTGGCACCTTTGTGTCTCTGCTCCTTGCCCCCGTCTTTCTCTCCCCTCTGCCCAGTCCTCGTCTCCCTCTTTTGTCTCTCTGTCCCTCTGTCCTCCTTCTGCCTCTGCCCCTCTGTCCTGCTCCCTGCCCCTCTTTTTCTCACTCTGCCCCAGCGTCCCGCTCCCCAGTCCTCTTTCCCTCTGTTGCTCTCTCCTTTTATCTCTCCTTCTCCCTGCTCCCCAGCCCGGTTCTCTCACGCTCCCGCTTCCTTTTTTTATTCTCTGTTGCTCTGTCCTGCTCCCCGTGCCGCTGTCCCTCGCCGTACCTCTCGGTCCGGCTCCCTGCCCTTATTCTCTTTTCCTCCCTCGCCGTGGCGCTGCCCGCCCAGGATCGTTTCTGCCTCTCTGTCCCGCTCCCCGTCCTGGTTTGTCGGTCGCCGTCCCGCTGCCTCTCTTCCTGCCGCTTCTTCCTGCCTCTCTGTCAGGCTCCCTGTCCCCGTCCTTCACTCGCCGTCCCTTTCCTTGCCTCGTGCTTTCTCGCTCGCCGCCGCCGCCGCCCCCCCCATCCAGCTGGCTGCCCCTTTTCTCCTCTCTTCTAGCGTCCTGCAGCCGGCTCCTCGGTTTTGGCGGCAGCCTGCACGTAGCAGCCCAGCTCTCCAGCAGCCTGACGGACCGACCGTGTCTCTGGGTAGGACAGCCGAGGTGCCCCAGGGCCGGGCCCCGAGCCCCGGTGCGGAGTCTCTCCCGGAACCGGCTCTGTGTGTGACTGAATAAACGCTTGCGGTCTCTTTTGCCGTGCCGGCTGCGTTGGCGCTTCCTTTGCGGGGGGGGCGAGGGGCCGTGATGGAGGGCAGGGGAGGAGGTGTGTGTGGGGGTATTAACGTATTCAACAAGGTCACATTGCTCGCATCCTCGGGATCCAAAAGTGATGCTTCTTGGCTCCGCCCCTGACCCACGCCAAACGCCGCCCCCCACGCCAAACGCCGCCCCCCACGCCAAACGCCGCCCCCCACGCCAAACGCCGCCCCCCACGCAAACGCCGCCCCCCACGCCAAACGCCGCCCCCCACGCAAACGCCGCCCCCCACGCAAACGCCGCCCATGACTCACACCAAGCCCTGCCCCCATGCTAACTCCACCCCCACTCATGCCAAGCCCCGCCCCTCACGGAAACTCCGCCCCTCACGCAAACTCCGCCCCCCACTCACGCCAAGCCCCGCCCCCGGTGCAAACTCCGCCCCTCACGCAAACTCCGCCCCCGACGCACGCCAAGCCCCGCCCCTCACGCAGCGCACAGCGCATGCTCGCTCGGTGCTGCCGCCTAGCGACCAAATTTCGGTACTGCGGCGGCAGCGCCGCGCATGCCCAGTGCAGCGCCACGCCCCCTCCCCGGAACCGGCTGCCGGTGTGCAGGAGCTGCTGTGAGCCGAGGGAGGAGCGGAGGCGTCGCCGGGCTGCGGCTGCACGGAGGGAGAAGGTGAGCGGGGCAGCGGGACGGACCGGCGGGTCCCGGGGAAAGCCCCGAGGAGGGCGGCGGCAGCGGTGCCGCCTCCGAGGAGAGGCGGGGGGGCGGGGGGGCGGCGGGATCCGTGTCACAGAGGGGAGGGGGGCTGCCCGGAGCCGTGCGGCGGGTGGGGGGGGTGCGCGCCGTGTCGGAACCGGGCGGGGAGACTGTCCGGAGCCGCGCGGCGGGGGCTGCCCGGAGCCGGCGGGCGTCCGCGCCTTTCGGAGGTGGCTGAGGGGAGGCGGCGGGGGGGGTGCCAGCCCGGAGCCGCGCTGCGGAGCTCGGGGCTGCCGTCGCGGCTCGGCGGGGCTTTCGGGTGAGTTGGCTTTCGGGTGAGGGCACGGGACGGTGTCCTCGCAGGGTCAGGAAGCGTGGAAGGCTGCCTCCCGCGGCACGCCGGGAGTTGCAGTCTTGGGGCACGCGGCTGCTGGTCGGCCATATTGGCTCCCCGGAGCACGCCGGGAAGTGTAGTCTTACGGCACTCTAATGGCTGCCACGCGGCGCTTGCCAGTGCGTGCCGGGAGGCGTGGTTTTCGCGGACGTGGCTGCCGGACAGCCCGACTTGCTCTCGCAGGAGCGCGAGGTTGGGGTTTTTTTGCCGGTTTCGAGTGGTTTTCTGCAGGCTTCCAGCCACTCCCGAGCAGCGGTGCGGCCGTGCTACGAGAGCGCGCGCGCGCGGTGAGGCGTTGCCCGGTGTCCCGAGACGAGCGCTACCGGTCGGACTCTCCGGAAGCCTGTCCGTCAGCCCCAGGCCGCCCCCGAGCCCTGGCGTGAAGGCGGCAAGCTGGCCCTCGCCTGTGCCGCTTTCTTCCTGAACGGGGGTGCTGGCGGCGGCGGCAGCGGCAGCAGCGCAGGGAAAGAGCGGCGTCTCCGGAAGCCCCTGCAGAAGGAGGAGGGTCTCCGGCCAGGGCCGACCTCCGGTAGTAACGGCCACTGCTTTTTCTTTCCCTCTCCCAGGCCGCGCTGAGGACGTGGTTGCCCGTCCCTCCCTTGGGGATGCCGTCGACTGCACCCGCCTCGCCTGTGCCTGGCCTGGCTCGCCTCGTGGCGTGGGGGCGAAAAGGGACAGGCGGCGGAGCGCTTACCGGCCGTGGACAGGAGCTGCCCTAAGGGAAGCTGGAATGGCCAGAGAAAGGTGAAGAAGAAGAAGAAGAAGAAGAAGAGATGGAAGGCTCTCCGGCCGGCAGCTGCCTCCCGCTGCAGGCAAGAGAGCGCCTGCCTCGCCGCGTGAGGAAAGATCCCTCGTTGCGCTCCGCGGCAGGTCAGGCTGCCGACGGGCACCGCAGGGTCGCCACGCGTAATCCAAAGCACGGTGCGGCCGCGTACCGAGGGAGGGAGGCAGGGAGGCAGGCTACTCATCTAGGCAGACTCGTCTCCTCGGAGCTGTAAGACACCCGTGTATTCTCTTAGGCGGAGGACAGCCGAGCGACCGGAGTGACAGCAAAGGAAAGGCGGAGAGCAGGAGAAAGAAGCGTCTGCGCTGGCAAGCTCTCCCGGCAGCGCCGAGAGCCAGAGCTGCGGTGAGTCCTGGGCCCGCGGGGCCCCATCGCCTCTCCTCTGCGTCGCGGGCCCTCCTCTGCCCCCCTCGCTTTCCCACCCCGCTGTGGGGTTTTTTGGTTTGCTTTCTGCTCCCCGCTATGTTCTTTTTCCATCTCGCTCTGACGGGCTGCCTGTCCCCACCTTTTTTAGGTCCTCGCTCTCTCTGCCCCGTAGCCCGTGGCTATTGTTTCCTTCTCTCTCTCCCTGTCTCTCTGTCCGGCCCCCAGCCACTGTTTCTGCATTCCTCCCCCTCGGTCCTGTAGCCCGTCGGTATTTCTGCCGTCTCTGGCTCTCTCTGTGCGGCTCCTCGTTCCTGTTGTTCGAGGTCTTCCTTCTCGGCTCCGTAGCGAGTCGTCGTGAGTCTCTCTCTTTCTCCGTCCCTCTTGAGCCTCTTCCCTGCCCCTCGTTTTGAAGGCCCGCCTCTCTGTCCCAGCACCCGTCGCTACGGTTCCTTTTTTCGGTCTGGCTCCGTCTCGCTCCCCGTCCCTGTTTTTCTAAAGTCTCCCCTCTCTGCCTCCTAGCCCGTCGGTACCTTTTTCTTTCCCCGTCGCGGTTCGTCTGGCTCCCTGTCCCTCTTTCTTCCTTCCTTCCTTCCTTCCTCCCTGTCTGCCCCGCAGCCCGGCCCTTCGTTCCTTTCTCCTTCCCTCTCTGTCCCTCTCCCGGTCCCCGGCTTTAAACTCTGCTTCTCTGCCCGGTAGCTCGCCACCGTCTTACCTTTCCCCGTCTCTCTCTCTGTCCAGCTCCCTCTCTCGAATCTTCAATTCCTCCCTGTCGCTGCAGAAGCCTGTCGGGACTTTTTCCCCTGCCCGGCTTGCCTCTCCCTGTCTCGCGATTCCTCCCTCTCTGCCCTCTTAGCCGCGACCGTTTTTATATTCTCCGTCTCTCCCTCGGTCCGCCTCGAGATCCCGATTGTTTTTTAAAGCGACCGAATCGTCGAGGTTGGCAGAGACCTTTACGATTATCGGGTGGAACCGCAAACCTGGCGCTGGCAAGTCCCCCTCTGCCCCGCAGCCCGTCCCTTCCCTTCCGACGGCCTCTTTCTCCACCTCCCTCTGTCCGGCTCCCGGCCCCTCTTTTCCACTTCCGCCCTCTGTACCCTGTGGCTTTCCCCCTCTTCTTTCTCTCTCTGTCTCTGTTTGAGGAGGAGCAGCTGCCGCCCCAGCGTTCGCACCCCGTTCACGGTGTCGCGCGCACGCTTCTTCTCGGGCGCGCTTCCTCCTCCTCCTCCTCCGGGCTCGACCCGAGGCTTCCGGCAGCAGTCTCCGGGTGTCGGATTTTGTAAAATAATTAACGTAACTGAAAGGTGCAGCAGCGGGATCGGCCCGGGCGGGGCGCCTCCAGAGAGAGGGACCCCGAACAAAGAAATCCCGGGGCCGTTCCACGCTTGGGTCCCGGACACCCGCCCCTCGCGCGCTGTCCGCGCGTCCCTTAGTCCCGCGGTGACTTTTGGTCTGGGGTCTTCTACCGTCGTCTCGGATTCTTCTTCTGTATAGCTGTGGGCGGTGCGTTATTCCACAGGTGCTGCTGCGCCGATGCTCCGTACGTTCGCAGTAACGGGTAGAGCGGAAGGCTCCGTGGCCAGGGAAGAGCGGCACGGACACGTTCCTGCTCGCTCCGTTGCACCGGAATTTCGACGGCTGGGTTCGGCCGCTAAATTGATGGCGCTACCGGAAGAAATTTCAGAAAAGTGAGTACTGTGCTTGTCTTTAATCTTTTAAAGTAATTTTTCTACGGGCGCCCGGTCCGTGGCTTAGATATTTGGTTTGCGGCGAAACAGACCCGGAACGTGGCTCCAAGTAGCGTTCCGATTCGCTGAAATTCCCCGTAGTCAGAGAGCAAGAATGGTGAATGTTGCTTGGCGGTTTGAAATCTCAGGCTTTCTCTGAAAGCTGACCTGCCAGAATGAGCCGAAAGCAGACCGAACGCCAATAGGGATGCCGCAGAAAAGGTCCTCTTCTTGACAGGAGAAGAGCTTGGCGAAACGTCAGCGCCGTTTCCCGTAGGGCCTCCGACGTACCGGTTCGGCAAGCGTGGGCTTTGTGCGATTCCCTCGGGGACGATGGCGAACAAACGTTGTACGGCAGAGAGTATCTTAGCTTACTTTCCATCTCCTGCTCGGTTACTTGCAGAATATTTAATTTGGCGTCGCACGGACCCAGAGGGACGGGTCCCCAACTCATGCTGGTAGGGCAACCCCAGTACCAGCCGGTAAAATCGGAAAAGAGTACGACGTTTTGAAACGTTTGCCTTGCGAGGAGAAGGGCCGTCTCTCGTTAGGCAACTGAATTCTGCGACCGATTTCCACGCCTCACGCGCGTGCGTGCGCGCACACGCGCCCCCCCCACCCCCCCCCCAACAGGCAGGCTTTGAAGGAGGCAGTCCCTAAGGCAACGCGATCTAAAACGTGGAAGTTTTTTTTTCTATTTTTAATAGTTTCTTACGGATAGGAGGCTCGTGTGAGCATTTAGCCTGTCCTGTCCTTAATTCTGAACCCACTGGCTGGTGCAGAAGGACGGTCGTGTGACAAAAACAGCATGAAATTTGTCCCTGTGCCGGCTGCGTCCCGTGGTAAAGGAGTACATCTGTTATTCCTGCGTGAAAGATGTTTGATGAGCGTACCGCATCGTCAGAGCTGCTCTTGGTCTGCCTGCAAGCCGTGGGTTATGATTTAGAAATACGTTCGCCTACCGTTCCTTAACTGTGTGGTTTTGGTTTTTATTTTTTCAAAGAAAGGGTGGCTTTTTCGTCGATCTCTTTGTGAGAGTATCAAATCAGGCGGCGGTAAATACGTAGAAGCAACTAGGCGTACTACGGCGTGTACCGGACAGCGTTGGCGTGCCGCTCTGCTAGCAGCGGAGAGCCAGATGAGGATGCCCGTGGTAAGTACTCGTTCTGCCTCCGGCTGAACGGAAAGATTCTCATGTTGAGGGTTCCTGGGCTTGTCTGTGTGATTAGCATTACTTTTTTTTTTTTTTTTTTTTTTTTTTTTTATATGAAACAGGGTCAGATAAGTGTTGATGAGTGGGACTTTGCGTACTCCTTTAGGTAGTTTTTCGTACTGAACCTTAGATCGGTTACAAAACTTAATCTTTGTGCAGTTTACACATTTTGTAGCAACTACAAAGACATTTATCCTGTAGGTAAGCTGAAAATAAAAATGCGGTTTCTCACCTGATTTTTCTTTCGGAGGAACGCTCGCCCCCAGCGGCTGGTTTTTTTTGCTAGTGTTGTCGGGGGGAAGGAACGGCGGCGCTTGCCTGGTTTCTTCCCCTAGCCAGGGACCTGAAACTTTGTTTTCCTCAGCTGTTTCACTAGAAATTTACAAGTGTCGGTGGTCAACAGTGGCAGAGAATTGGGTGGCATTTTCAATTTCAAAGGGAAGGAACGTGTTGATGTTAATTCTGTTACCAAAAGCGAAGTACCAGCTGCTTCCTCTTTCTAGATCTTCTCTCCTTTCGCCGTCCTCCCCGAGGGGTAACGTGGCCACGCCGTATACCTTTTCTGCTCTGGTACCGTTCGTTTGGTACGCAGGAGCGCTGTGAAATAAATAGAAGGGCTACGGACAGACATCTGCCATCGTTGCGGCTGCCTTAAATCGTGTATTTGTCCCTTTAGCCCGTCATTTCCTTTCCGCTCAGTTGAGTTACGTGCAGCGTTAGGTTCCAGTCGAGAGCGGTGCCGCCGAACAACGCTCTCGGAGCGTGCGCGGAGGAGGGCGGCCGAGATGGCGAGAGGTCTCCGAGGCGAGACTTAGGGGGAGCGGCTGAGGTCACTTGGTTTGTTCAGCTTGGAGAAGGGAAGGCCGAGGGGTGACCTCATCGCAGTCTACACCTTCCTCGAGGGGGACGGCGGAGGGGGAGGCGCTGACCTCCGCTCTCTCCGGTGACCGGCACTAGGACCCGAGGAAACGGGACGAAGCTGCGTCAGGGCAAGTTCAGACCGGACGTTGGGAAAAGGCTTTTCACTGAGAGGGCGGTCGGTCAGTCGCGGAACAGGCTCCCCAGGGAAGCGGTCGCAGCCACCGAGCCTGTCAGGAGTTCAAGGAGCGTCTGAACGATGCTCTTAGTCGCACGGTTTAGTTTTAGGTAGTCCCGCGTGGAGCGGGGGCTTGGTCTCGGCGATCCGTATGGGTCCCTTCCAACTTGAGATACTCTATGATTCTGTGAAATCTTCTGGGTTAGAAACGACCTTATTGTAATAGAGAATTCGCTGAACGTGGCTTTGTGCAAGGACTGTCGTCTTAGAATATCTTTTTTTTTTTTTTCCCCCCCCCCCCCCCCCCCCCGATATGAGAAAAGCTCTGTCCAGAGATATGGAGACGAAATCAGTTGTACCTCACCCTGTGACACCGGAAGACATTGAGTAACTGTAAGCTGTGATGCTCAGTGAAATTACTAAGAGCGTTAAGTTTCCCGTGCCTTTGCTTTCACTCTCCCATTCTCTTGTCTTGCGGCACGTCGCATTTTTTGAGGCCGTGGAAGCGACACCGGGAGCGATGGGTTGTCAGAACCAGGTCCTCCTGCCTGTCGCTGGTTTTGCTTACCTTCGCCGTCTCTGTGTACCAGCCTGCATCTCTCTCTCTGTTCCTCAATCCCTGTCCTCTCTTCTCTGTTCTGCTTTGTTTCGCTGCGTATGTCCCGTTCCCTGTCCCACCTTTATCCTTCCTTCCTTCTTCCTCGCCTTTTTCTTTGTCCTTTTGTCCTGCTCCCCGACCCTGTTTCTCGCTCCATCTGACCGTCCTTTTCCTGGCACCTTTGTGTCTCTGCTCCTTGCCCCCGTCTTTCTCTCCCCTCTGCCCAGTCCTCGTCTCCCTCTTTTGTCTCTCTGTCCCTCTGTCCTCCTTCTGCCTCTGCCCCTCTGTCCTGCTCCCTGCCCCTCTTTTTCTCACTCTGCCCCAGCGTCCCGCTCCCCAGTCCTCTTTCCCTCTGTTGCTCTCTCCTTTTATCTCTCCTTCTCCCTGCTCCCCAGCCCGGTTCTCTCACGCTCCCGCTTCCTTTTTTTATTCTCTGTTGCTCTGTCCTGCTCCCCATGCCGCTGTCCCTCGCCGTACCTCTCGGTCCGGCTCCCTGCCCTTATTCTCTTTTCCTCCCTCGCCGTGGCGCTGCCCGCCCAGGATCGTTTCTGCCTCTCTGTCCCGCTCCCCGTCCTGGTTTGTCGGTCGCCGTCCCGCTGCCTCTCTTCCTGCCGCTTCTTCCTGCCTCTCTGTCAGGCTCCCTGTCCCCGTCCTTCACTCGCCGTCCCTTTCCTTGCCTCGTGCTTTCTCGCTCGCCGCCGCCGCCGCCCCCCCCCATCCAGCTGGCTGCCCCTTTTCTCCTCTCTTCTAGCGTCCTGCAGCCGGCTCCTCGGTTTTGGCGGCAGCCTGCACGTAGCAGCCCAGCTCTCCAGCAGCCTGACGGACCGACCGTGTCTCTGGGTAGGACAGCCGAGGTGCCCCAGGGCCGGGCCCCGAGCCCCGGTGCGGAGTCTCTCCCGGAACCGGCTCTGTGTGTGACTGAATAAACGCTTGCGGTCTCTTTTGCCGTGCCGGCTGCGTTGGCGCTTCCTTTGCGGGGGGGGCGAGGGGCCGTGATGGAGGGCAGGGGAGGAGGTGTGTGTGGGGGTATTAACGTATTCAACAAGGTCACATTGCTCGCATCCTCGGGATCCAAAAGTGATGCTTCTTGGCTCCGCCCCTGACCCACGCCAAACGCCGCCCCCCACGCCAAACGCCGCCCCCCACGCCAAACGCCGCCCCCCACGCCAAACGCCGCCCCCCACGCCAAACGCCGCCCCCCACGCAAACGCCGCCCCCCACGCAAACGCCGCCCCCCACGCAAACTCCGCCCATGACTCACACCAAGCCCTGCCCCCATGCTAACTCCACCCCCACTCATGCCAAGCCCCGCCCCTCACGGAAACTCCGCCCCTCACGCAAACTCCGCCCCCCACTCACGCCAAGCCCCGCCCCCGGTGCAAACTCCGCCCCTCATGCAAACTCCGCCCCCGATGCACGCCAAACCCCGCCCGTGACGCAAACTCCGCCCCCGGTGCAAACTCCGCCCCGATGCAAGCCAAGCCCCGCCCCTCACGCAAACTCCGCCCCGATGCAAACTCCGCCCCGATGCAAAATCCGCCCCGATGCATGCCAAGCCCCACCCCTCACGCAAACTCCGCCCCGACGCAAACTCCGCCCCTCACGCAAACTCCGCCCATCACGCAAACTCCGCCCGCGACGCACGCCAAGCCCCGCCCCTCACGCAAACTCCGCCCCGACGCAAGCCAAGCCCCGCCCCTGACGCAAACTCCGCCCCTCACGCAAACTCCGCCCCTCACGCAAACTCCGCCCCCGACGCAAGCCAAGCCCCGCCCCTGACGCAAACTCCGCCCCCGACGCAAACTCCGCCCCTCACGCAAACTCCGCCCCTCACGCAAACTCCGCCCCCGACGCACGCCAAGCCCCGCCCCTGACGCAAACTCCGCCCCCGACGCAAACTACGCCCGCGACGCACGCCAAGCCCCGCCCCTCACGCAAACTCCGCCCCCGACGCACGCCAAGCCCCGCCCCTCACGCAGCGCACAGCGCATGCTCGCTCGGTGCTGCCGCCTAGCGACCAAATTTCGGTACTGCGGCGGCAGCGCCGCGCATGCCCAGTGCAGCGCCACGCCCCCTCCCCGGAACCGGCTGCCGGCAGCCGGTGTGCAGGGGCTGCTGTGAGCCGAGGGAGGAGCGGAGGCGTCGCCGGGCTGCGGCTGCACGGAGGGAGAAGGTGAGCGGGGCAGCGGGACGGACCGGCGGGTCCCGGGGAAAGCCCCGAGGAGGGCGGCGGCAGCGGTGCCGCCTCCGAGGAGAGGCGGGGGGGCGGGGGGGCGGCGGGATCCGTGTCACAGAGGGGAGGGGGGCTGCCCGGAGCCGTGCGGCGGGTGGGGGGGGTGCGCGCCGTGTCGGAACCGGGCGGGGAGACTGTCCGGAGCCGCGCGGCGGGGGCTGCCCGGAGCCGGCGGGCGTCCGCGCCTTTCGGAGGTGGCTGAGGGGAGGCGGCGGGGGGGGCGCCAGCCCGGAGCCGCGCTGCGGAGCTCGGGGCTGCCGTCGCGGCTCGGCGGGGCTTTCGGGTGAGTTGGCTTTCGGGTGAGGGCACGGGACGGTGTCCTCGCAGGGTCAGGAAGCGTGGAAGGCTGCCTCCCGCGGCACGCCGGGAGTTGCAGTCTTGGGGCACGCGGCTGCTGGTCGGCCATATTGGCTCCCCGGAGCACGCCGGGAAGTGTAGTCTTACGGCACTCTAATGGCTGCCACGCGGCGCTTGCCAGTGCGTGCCGGGAGGCGTGGTTTTCGCGGACGTGGCTGCCGGACAGCCCGACTTGCTCTCGCAGGAGCGCGAGGTTGGGGTTTTTTTGCCGGTTTCGAGTGGTTTTCTGCAGGCTTCCAGCCACTCCCGAGCAGCGGTGCGGCCGTGCTACGAGAGCGCGCGCGCGCGGTGAGGCGTTGCCCGGTGTCCCGAGACGAGCGCTACCGGTCGGACTCTCCGGAAGCCTGTCCGTCAGCCCCAGGCCGCCCCCGAGCCCTGGCGTGAAGGCGGCAAGCTGGCCCTCGCCTGTGCCGCTTTCTTCCTGAACGGGGGTGCTGGCGGCGGCGGCAGCGGCAGCAGCGCAGGGAAAGAGCGGCGTCTCCGGAAGCCCCTGCAGAAGGAGGAGGGTCTCCGGCCAGGGCCGACCTCCGGTAGTAACGGCCACTGCTTTTTCTTTCCCTCTCCCAGGCCGCGCTGAGGACGTGGTTGCCCGTCCCTCCCTTGGGGATGCCGTCGACTGCACCCGCCTCGCCTGTGCCTGGCCTGGCTCGCCTCGTGGCGTGGGGGCGAAAAGGGACAGGCGGCGGAGCGCTTACCGGCCGTGGACAGGAGCTGCCCTAAGGGAAGCTGGAATGGCCAGAGAAAGGTGAAGAAGAAGAAGAAGAAGAAGAGATGGAAGGCTCTCCGGCCGGCAGCTGCCTCCCGCTGCAGGCAAGAGAGCGCCTGCCTCGCCGCGTGAGGAAAGATCCCTCGTTGCGCTCCGCGGCAGGTCAGGCTGCCGACGGGCACCGCAGGGTCGCCACGCGTAATCCAAAGCACGGTGCGGCCGCGTACCGAGGGAGGGAGGCAGGGAGGCAGGCTACTCATCTAGGCAGACTCGTCTCCTCGGAGCTGTAAGACACCCGTGTATTCTCTTAGGCGGAGGACAGCCGAGCGACCGGAGTGACAGCAAAGGAAAGGCGGAGAGCAGGAGAAAGAAGCGTCTGCGCTGGCAAGCTCTCCCGGCAGCGCCGAGAGCCAGAGCTGCGGTGAGTCCTGGGCCCGCGGGGCCCCATCGCCTCTCCTCTGCGTCGCGGGCCCTCCTCTGCCCCCCTCGCTTTCCCACCCCGCTGTGGGGTTTTTTGGTTTGCTTTCTGCTCCCCGCTATGTTCTTTTTCCATCTCGCTCTGACGGGCTGCCTGTCCCCACCTTTTTTAGGTCCTCGCTCTCTCTGCCCCATAGCCCGTGGCTATTGTTTCCTTCTCTCTCTCCCTGTCTCTCTGTCCGGCCCCCAGCCACTGTTTCTGCATTCCTCCCCCTCGGTCCTGTAGCCCGTCGGTATTTCTGCCGTCTCTGGCTCTCTCTGTGCGGCTCCTCGTTCCTGTTGTTCGAGGTCTTCCTTCTCGGCTCCGTAGCGAGTCGTCGTGAGTCTCTCTCTTTCTCCGTCCCTCTTGAGCCTCTTCCCTGCCCCTCGTTTTGAAGGCCCGCCTCTCTGTCCCAGCACCCGTCGCTACGGTTCCTTTTTTCGGTCTGGCTCCGTCTCGCTCCCCGTCCCTGTTTTTCTAAAGTCTCCCCTCTCTGCCTCCTAGCCCGTCGGTACCTTTTTCTTTCCCCGTCGCGGTTCGTCTGGCTCCCTGTCCCTCTTTCTTCCTTCCTTCCTTCCTTCCTCCCTGTCTGCCCCGCAGCCCGGCCCTTCGTTCCTTTCTCCTTCCCTCTCTGTCCCTCTCCCGGTCCCCGGCTTTAAACTCTGCTTCTCTGCCCGGTAGCTCGCCACCGTCTTACCTTTCCCCGTCTCTCTCTCTGTCCAGCTCCCTCTCTCGAATCTTCAATTCCTCCCTGTCGCTGCAGAAGCCTGTCGGGACTTTTTCCCCTGCCCGGCTTGCCTCTCCCTGTCTCGCGATTCCTCCCTCTCTGCCCTCTTAGCCGCGACCGTTTTTATATTCTCCGTCTCTCCCTCGGTCCGCCTCGAGATCCCGATTGTTTTTTAAAGCGACCGAATCGTCGAGGTTGGCAGAGACCTTTACGATTATCGGGTGGAACCGCAAACCTGGCGCTGGCAAGTCCCCCTCTGCCCCGCAGCCCGTCCCTTCCCTTCCGACGGCCTCTTTCTCCACCTCCCTCTGTCCGGCTCCCGGCCCCTCTTTTCCACTTCCGCCCTCTGTACCCTGTGGCTTTCCCCCTCTTCTTTCTCTCTCTGTCTCTGTTTGAGGAGGAGCAGCTGCCGCCCCAGCGTTCGCACCCCGTTCACGGTGTCGCGCGCACGCTTCTTCTCGGGCGCGCTTCCTCCTCCTCCTCCTCCGGGCTCGACCCGAGGCTTCCGGCAGCAGTCTCCGGGTGTCGGATTTTGTAAAATAATTAACGTAACTGAAAGGTGCAGCAGCGGGATCGGCCCGGGCGGGGCGCCTCCAGAGAGAGGGACCCCGAACAAAGAAATCCCGGGGCCGTTCCACGCTTGGGTCCCGGACACCCGCCCCTCGCGCGCTGTCCGCGCATCCCTTAGTCCCGCGGTGACTTTTGGTCTGGGGTCTTCTACCGTCGTCTCGGATTCTTCTTCTGTATAGCTGTGGGCGGTGCGTTATTCCACAGGTGCTGCTGCGCCGATGCTCCGTACGTTCGCAGTAACGGGTAGAGCGGAAGGCTCCGTGGCCAGGGAAGAGCGGCACGGACACGTTCCTGCTCGCTCCGTTGCACCGGAATTTCGACGGCTGGGTTCGGCCGCTAAATTGATGGCGCTACCGGAAGAAATTTCAGAAAAGTGAGTACTGTGCTTGTCTTTAATCTTTTAAAGTAATTTTTCTACGGGCGCCCGGTCCGTGGCTTAGATATTTGGTTTGCGGCGAAACAGACCCGGAACGTGGCTCCAAGTAGCGTTCCGATTCGCTGAAATTCCCCGTAGTCAGAGAGCAAGAATGGTGAATGTTGCTTGGCGGTTTGAAATCTCAGGCTTTCTCTGAAAGCTGACCTGCCAGAATGAGCCGAAAGCAGACCGAACGCCAATAGGGATGCCGCAGAAAAGGTCCTCTTCTTGACAGGAGAAGAGCTTGGCGAAACGTCAGCGCCGTTTCCCGTAGGGCCTCCGACGTACCGGTTCGGCAAGCGTGGGCTTTGTGCGATTCCCTCGGGGACGATGGCGAACAAACGTTGTACGGCAGAGAGTATCTTAGCTTACTTTCCATCTCCTGCTCGGTTACTTGCAGAATATTTAATTTGGCGTCGCACGGACCCAGAGGGACGGGTCCCCAACTCATGCTGGTAGGGCAACCCCAGTACCAGCCGGTAAAATCGGAAAAGAGTACGACGTTTTGAAACGTTTGCCTTGCGAGGAGAAGGGCCGTCTCTCGTTAGGCAACTGAATTCTGCGACCGATTTCCACGCCTCACGCGCGTGCGTGCGCGCACACGCGCCCCCCCCACCCCCCCCCCCCAACAGGCAGGCTTTGAAGGAGGCAGTCCCTAAGGCAACGCGATCTAAAACGTGGAAGTTTTTTTTTCTATTTTTAATAGTTTCTTACGGATAGGAGGCTCGTGTGAGCATTTAGCCTGTCCTGTCCTTAATTCTGAACCCACTGGCTGGTGCAGAAGGACGGTCGTGTGACAAAAACAGCATGAAATTTGTCCCTGTGCCGGCTGCGTCCCGTGGTAAAGGAGTACATCTGTTATTCCTGCGTGAAAGATGTTTGATGAGCGTACCGCATCGTCAGAGCTGCTCTTGGTCTGCCTGCAAGTCGTGGGTTATGATTTAGAAATACGTTCGCCTACCGTTCCTTAACTGTGTGGTTTTGGTTTTTATTTTTTCAAAGAAAGGGTGGCTTTTTCGTCGATCTCTTTGTGAGAGTATCAAATCAGGCGGCGGTAAATACGTAGAAGCAACTAGGCGTACTACGGCGTGTACCGGACAGCGTTGGCGTGCCGCTCTGCTAGCAGCGGAGAGCCAGATGAGGATGCCCGTGGTAAGTACTCGTTCTGCCTCCGGCTGAACGGAAAGATTCTCATGTTGAGGGTTCCTGGGCTTGTCTGTGTGATTAGCATTACTTTTTTTTTTTTTTTTTTTTTTTTTTTTATATGAAACAGGGTCAGATAAGTGTTGATGAGTGGGACTTTGCGTACTCCTTTAGGTAGTTTTTCGTACTGAACCTTAGATCGGTTACAAAACTTAATCTTTGTGCAGTTTACACGTTTTGTAGCAACTACAAAGACATTTATCCTGTAGGTAAGCTGAAAATAAAAATGCGGTTTCTCACCTGATTTTTCTTTCGGAGGAACGCTCGCCCCCAGCGGCTGGTTTTTTTTGCTAGTGTTGTCGGGGGGAAGGAACGGCGGCGCTTGCCTGGTTTCTTCCCCTAGCCAGGGACCTGAAACTTTGTTTTCCTCAGCTGTTTCACTAGAAATTTACAAGTGTCGGTGGTCAACAGTGGCAGAGAATTGGGTGGCGTTTTCAATTTCAAAGGGAAGGAACGTGTTGATGTTAATTCTGTTACCAAAAGCGAAGTACCAGCTGCTTCCTCTTTCTAGATCTTCTCTCCTTTCGCCGTCCTCCCCGAGGGGTAACGTGGCCACGCCGTATACCTTTTCTGCTCTGGTACCGTTCGTTTGGTACGCAGGAGCGCTGTGAAATAAATAGAAGGGCTACGGACAGACATCTGCCATCGTTGCGGCTGCCTTAAATCGTGTATTTGTCCCTTTAGCCCGTCATTTCCTTTCCGCTCAGTTGAGTTACGTGCAGCGTTAGGTTCCAGTCGAGAGCGGTGCCGCCGAACAACGCTCTCGGAGCGTGCGCGGAGGAGGGCGGCCGAGATGGCGAGAGGTCTCCGAGGCGAGACTTAGGGGGAGCGGCTGAGGTCACTTGGTTTGTTCAGCTTGGAGAAGGGAAGGCCGAGGGGTGACCTCATCGCAGTCTACACCTTCCTCGAGGGGGACGGCGGAGGGGGAGGCGCTGACCTCCGCTCTCTCCGGTGACCGGCACTAGGACCCGAGGAAACGGGACGAAGCTGCGTCAGGGCAAGTTCAGACCGGACGTTGGGAAAAGGCTTTTCACTGAGAGGGCGGTCGGTCAGTCACGGAACAGGCTCCCCAGGGAAGCGGTCGCAGCCACCGAGCCTGTCAGGAGTTCAAGGAGCGTCTGAACGATGCTCTTAGTCGCACGGTTTAGTTTTAGGTAGTCCCGCGTGGAGCGGGGGCTTGGTCTCGGCGATCCGTATGGGTCCCTTCCAACTTGAGATACTCTATGATTCTGTGAAATCTTCTGGGTTAGAAACAACCTTATTGTAATAGAGAATTCGCTGAACGTGGCTTTGTGCAAGGACTGTCGTCTTAGAATATCTTTTTTTTTTTTCCCCCCCCCCCCCCCCCCCGATATGAGAAAAGCTCTGTCCAGAGATATGGAGACGAAATCAGTTGTACCTCACCCTGTGACACCGGAAGACATTGAGTAACTGTAAGCTGTGATGCTCAGTGAAATTACTAAGAGCGTTAAGTTTCCCGTGCCTTTGCTTTCACTCTCCCATTCTCTTGTCTTGCGGCACGTCGCATTTTTTGAGGCCGTGGAAGCGACACCGGGAGCGATGGGTTGTCAGAACCAGGTCCTCCTGCCCGTCGCTGGTTTTGCTTACCTTCGCCGTCTCTGTGTACCAGCCTGCATCTCTCTCTCTGTTCCTCAATCCCTGTCCTCTCTTCTCTGTTCTGCTTTGTTTCGCTGCGTATGTCCCGTTCCCTGTCCCACCTTTATCCTTCCTTCCTTCTTCCTCGCCTTTTTCTTTGTCCTTTTGTCCTGCTCCCCGACCCTGTTTCTCGCTCCATCTGACCGTCCTTTTCCTGGCACCTTTGTGTCTCTGCTCCTTGCCCCCGTCTTTCTCTCCCCTCTGCCCAGTCCTCGTCTCCCTCTTTTGTCTCTCTGTCCCTCTGTCCTCCTTCTGCCTCTGCCCCTCTGTCCTGCTCCCTGCCCCTCTTTTTCTCACTCTGCCCCAGCGTCCCGCTCCCCGGTCCTCTTTCCCTCTGTTGCTCTCTCCTTTTATCTCTCCTTCTCCCTGCTCCCCAGCCCGGTTCTCTCACGCTCCCACTTCCTTTTTTTATTCTCTGTTGCTCTGTCCTGCTCCCCGTGCCGCTGTCCCTCGCCGTACCTCTCGGTCCGGCTCCCTGCCCTTATTCTCTTTTCCTCCCTCGCCGTGGCGCTGCCCGCCCAGGGTCGTTTCTGCCTCTCTGTCCCGCTCCCCGTCCTGGTTTGTCGGTCGCCGTCCCGCTGCCTCTCTTCCTGCCGCTTCTTCCTGCCTCTCTGTCAGGCTCCCTGTCCCCGTCCTTCACTCGCCGTCCCTTTCCTTGCCTCGTGCTTTCTCGCTCGCCGCCGCCGCCGCCCCCCCCCCATCCAGCTGGCTGCCCCTTTTCTCCTCTCTTCTAGCGTCCTGCAGCCGGCTCCTCGGTTTTGGCGGCAGCCTGCACGTAGCAGCCCAGCTCTCCAGCAGCCTGACGGACCGACCGTGTCTCTGGGTAGGACAGCCGAGGTGCCCCAGGGCCGGGCCCCGAGCCCCGGTGCGGAGTCTCTCCCGGAACCGGCTCTGTGTGTGACTGAATAAACGCTTGCGGTCTCTTTTGCCGTGCCGGCTGCGTTGGCGCTTCCTTTGCGGGGGGGGCGAGGGGCCGTGATGGAGGGCAGGGGAGGAGGTGTGTGTGGGGGTATTAACGTATTCAACAAGGTCACATTGCTCGCATCCTCGGGATCCAAAAGTGATGCTTCTTGGCTCCGCCACGGACCCACGCCAAACGCCGCCCCCCACGCCAAACGCCGCCCCCCACGCCAAACGCCGCCCCCCACGCCAAACGCCGCCCCCCACGCCAAACGCCGCCCCCCACGCCAAACGCCGCCCCCCACGCCAACTCCGCCCCCCACGCCAACTCCGCCCCCCACGCAAACTCCGCCCATGACTCACACCAAGCCCTGCCCCCATGCTAACTCCACCCCCACTCATGCCAAGCCCCGCCCCTCACGGAAACTCCGCCCCTCATGCAAACTCCGCCCCCCACTCACGCCAAGCCCCGCCCCCGGTGCAAACTCCGCCCCTCATGCAAACTCCGCCCCCGATGCACGCCAAACCCCGCCCGTGACGCAAACTCCGCCCCCGGTGCAAACTCCGCCCCGATGCAAGCCAAGCCCCGCCCCTCACGCAAACTCCGCCCCGATGCAAACTCCGCCCCGATGCAAACTCCGCCCCGATGCATGCCAAGCCCCACCCCTCATGCAAACTCCGCCCCGACGCAAACTCCGCCCCTCACGCAAACTCCGCCCATCACGCAAACTCCGCCCGCGACGCACGCCAAGCCCCGCCCCTCACGCAAACTCCGCCCCGACGCAAGCCAAGCCCCGCCCCTGACGCAAACTCCGCCCCTCACGCAAACTCCGCCCCTCACGCAAACTCCGCCCCCGACGCAAGCCAAGCCCCGCCCCTGACGCAAACTCCGCCCCCGACGCAAACTCCGCCCCTCACGCAAACTCCGCCCCTCACGCAAACTCCGCCCCCGACGCACGCCAAGCCCCGCCCCTGACGCAAACTCCGCCCCCGACGCAAACTATGCCCGCGACGCACGCCAAGCCCCGCCCCTCACGCAAACTCCGCCCCCGACGCACGCCAAGCCCCGCCCCTCACGCAGCGCACAGCGCATGCTCGCTCGGTGCTGCCGCCTAGCGACCAAATTTCGGTACTGCGGCGGCAGCGCCGCGCATGCCCAGTGCAGCGCCACGCCCCCTCCCCGGAACCGGCGGCCGGCAGCCGGTGTGCAGGGGCTGCTGTGAGCCGAGGGAGGAGCGGAGGCGTCGCCGGGCTGCGGCTGCACGGAGGGAGAAGGTGAGCGGGGCAGCGGGACGGACCGGCGGGTCCCGGGGAAAGCCCCGAGGAGGGCGGCGGCAGCGGTGCCGCCTCCGAGGAGAGGCGGGGGGGCGGGGGGGCGGCGGGATCCGTGTCACAGAGGGGAGGGGGGCTGCCCGGAGCCGTGCGGCGGGTGGGGGGGGTGCGCGCCGTGTCGGAACCGGGCGGGGAGACTGTCCGGAGCCGCGCGGCGGGGGCTGCCCGGAGCCGGCGGGCGTCCGCGCCTTTCGGAGGTGGCTGAGGGGAGGCGGCGGGGGGGGCGCCAGCCCGGAGCCGCGCTGCGGAGCTCGGGGCTGCCGTCGCGGCTCGGCGGGGCTTTCGGGTGAGTCGGCTTTCGGGTGAGGGCACGGGACGGTGTCCTCGCAGGGTCAGGAAGCGTGGAAGGCTGCCTCCCGCGGCACGCCGGGAGTTGCAGTCTTGGGGCACGCGGCTGCTGGTCGGCCATATTGGCTCCCCGGAGCACGCCGGGAAGTGTAGTCTTACGGCACTCTAATGGCTGCCACGCGGCGCTTGCCAGTGCGTGCCGGGAGGCGTGGTTTTCGCGGACGTGGCTGCCGGACAGCCCGACTTGCTCTCGCAGGAGCGCGAGGTTGGGGTTTTTTTGCCGGTTTCGAGTGGTTTTCTGCAGGCTTCCAGCCACTCCCGAGCAGCGGTGCGGCCATGCTACGAGAGCGCGCGCGCGCGGTGAGGCGTTGCCCGGTGTCCCGAGACGAGCGCTACCGGTCGGACTCTCCGGAAGCCTGTCCGTCAGCCCCAGGCCGCCCCCGAGCCCTGGCGTGAAGGCGGCAAGCTGGCCCTCGCCTGTGCCGCTTTCTTCCTGAACGGGGGTGCTGGCGGCGGCGGCAGCGGCAGCAGCGCAGGGAAAGAGCGGCGTCTCCGGAAGCCCCTGCAGAAGGAGGAGGGTCTCCGGCCAGGGCCGACCTCCGGTAGTAACGGCCACTGCTTTTTCTTTCCCTCTCCCAGGCCGCGCTGAGGACGTGGTTGCCCGTCCCTCCCTTGGGGATGCCGTCGACTGCACCCGCCTCGCCTGTGCCTGGCCTGGCTCGCCTCGTGGCGTGGGGGCGAAAAGGGACAGGCGGCGGAGCGCTTACCGGCCGTGGACAGGAGCTGCCCTAAGGGAAGCTGGAATGGCCAGAGAAAGGTGAAGAAGAAGAAGAAGAAGAAGAGATGGAAGGCTCTCCGGCCGGCAGCTGCCTCCCGCTGCAGGCAAGAGAGCGCCTGCCTCGCCGCGTGAGGAAAGATCCCTCGTTGCGCTCCGCGGCAGGTCAGGCTGCCGACGGGCACCGCAGGGTCGCCACGCGTAATCCAAAGCACGGTGCGGCCGCGTACCGAGGGAGGGAGGCAGGGAGGCAGGCTACTCATCTAGGCAGACTCGTCTCCTCGGAGCTGTAAGACACCCGTGTATTCTCTTAGGCGGAGGACAGCCGAGCGACCGGAGTGACAGCAAAGGAAAGGCGGAGAGCAGGAGAAAGAAGCGTCTGCGCTGGCAAGCTCTCCCGGCAGCGCCGAGAGCCAGAGCTGCGGTGAGTCCTGGGCCCGCGGGGCCCCATCGCCTCTCCTCTGCGTCGCGGGCCCTCCTCTGCCCCCCTCGCTTTCCCACCCCGCTGTGGGGTTTTTTGGTTTGCTTTCTGCTCCCCGCTATGTTCTTTTTCCATCTCGCTCTGACGGGCTGCCTGTCCCCACCTTTTTTAGGTCCTCGCTCTCTCTGCCCCATAGCCCGTGGCTATTGTTTCCTTCTCTCTCTCCCTGTCTCTCTGTCCGGCCCCCAGCCACTGTTTCTGCATTCCTCCCCCTCGGTCCTGTAGCCCGTCGGTATTTCTGCCGTCTCTGGCTCTCTCTGTGCGGCTCCTCGTTCCTGTTGTTCGAGGTCTTCCTTCTCGGCTCCGTAGCGAGTCGTCGTGAGTCTCTCTCTTTCTCCGTCCCTCTTGAGCCTCTTCCCTGCCCCTCGTTTTGAAGGCCCGCCTCTCTGTCCCAGCACCCGTCGCTACGGTTCCTTTTTTCGGTCTGGCTCCGTCTCGCTCCCCGTCCCTGTTTTTCTAAAGTCTCCCCTCTCTGCCTCCTAGCCCGTCGGTACCTTTTTCTTTCCCCGTCGCGGTTCGTCTGGCTCCCTGTCCCTCTTTCTTCCTTCCTTCCTTCCTTCCTCCCTGTCTGCCCCGCAGCCCGGCCCTTCGTTCCTTTCTCCTTCCCTCTCTGTCCCTCTCCCGGTCCCCGGCTTTAAACTCTGCTTCTCTGCCCGGTAGCTCGCCACCGTCTTACCTTTCCCCGTCTCTCTCTCTGTCCAGCTCCCTCTCTCGAATCTTCAATTCCTCCCTGTCGCTGCAGAAGCCTGTCGGGACTTTTTCCCCTGCCCGGCTTGCCTCTCCCTGTCTCGCGATTCCTCCCTCTCTGCCCTCTTAGCCGCGACCGTTTTTATATTCTCCGTCTCTCCCTCGGTCCGCCTCGAGATCCCGATTGTTTTTTAAAGCGACCGAATCGTCGAGGTTGGCAGAGACCTTTACGATTATCGGGTGGAACCGCAAACCTGGCGCTGGCAAGTCCCCCTCTGCCCCGCAGCCCGTCCCTTCCCTTCCGACGGCCTCTTTCTCCACCTCCCTCTGTCCGGCTCCCGGCCCCTCTTTTCCACTTCCGCCCTCTGTACCCTGTGGCTTTCCCCCTCTTCTTTCTCTCTCTGTCTCTGTTTGAGGAGGAGCAGCTGCCGCCCCAGCGTTCGCACCCCGTTCACGGTGTCGCGCGCACGCTTCTTCTCGGGCGCGCTTCCTCCTCCTCCTCCTCCGGGCTCGACCCGAGGCTTCCGGCAGCAGTCTCCGGGTGTCGGATTTTGTAAAATAATTAACGTAACTGAAAGGTGCAGCAGCGGGATCGGCCCGGGCGGGGCGCCTCCAGAGAGAGGGACCCCGAACAAAGAAATCCCGGGGCCGTTCCACGCTTGGGTCCCGGACACCCGCCCCTCGCGCGCTGTCCGCGCATCCCTTAGTCCCGCGGTGACTTTTGGTCTGGGGTCTCCTACCGTCGTCTCGGATTCTTCTTCTGTATAGCTGTGGGCGGTGCGTTATTCCACAGGTGCTGCTGCGCCGATGCTCCGTACGTTCGCAGTAACGGGTAGAGCGGAAGGCTCCGTGGCCAGGGAAGAGCGGCACGGACACGTTCCTGCTCGCTCCGTTGCACCGGAATTTCGACGGCTGGGTTCGGCCGCTAAATTGATGGCGCTACCGGAAGAAATTTCAGAAAAGTGAGTACTGTGCTTGTCTTTAATCTTTTAAAGTAATTTTTCTACGGGCGCCCGGTCCGTGGCTTAGATATTTGGTTTGCGGCGAAACAGGCCCGGAACGTGGCTCCAAGTAGCGTTCCGATTCGCTGAAATTCCCCGTAGTCAGAGAGCAAGAATGGTGAATGTTGCTTGGCGGTTTGAAATCTCAGGCTTTCTCTGAAAGCTGACCTGCCAGAATGAGCCGAAAGCAGACCGAACGCCAATAGGGATGCCGCAGAAAAGGTCCTCTTCTTGACAGGAGAAGAGCTTGGCGAAACGTCAGCGCCGTTTCCCGTAGGGCCTCCGACGTACCGGTTCGGCAAGCGTGGGCTTTGTGCGATTCCCTCGGGGACGATGGCGAACAAACGTTGTACGGCAGAGAGTATCTTAGCTTACTTTCCATCTCCTGCTCGGTTACTTGCAGAATATTTAATTTGGCGTCGCACGGACCCAGAGGGACGGGTCCCCAACTCATGCTGGTAGGGCAACCCCAGTACCAGCCGGTAAAATCGGAAAAGAGTACGACGTTTTGAAACGTTTGCCTTGCGAGGAGAAGGGCCGTCTCTCGTTAGGCAACTGAATTCTGCGACCGATTTCCACGCCTCACGCGCGTGCGTGCGCGCACACGCGCCCCCCCACCCCCCCCCCAACAGGCAGGCTTTGAAGGAGGCAGTCCCTAAGGCAACGCGATCTAAAACGTGGAAGTTTTTTTTTCTATTTTTAATAGTTTCTTACGGATAGGAGGCTCGTGTGAGCATTTAGCCTGTCCTGTCCTTAATTCTGAACCCACTGGCTGGTGCAGAAGGACGGTCGTGTGACAAAAACAGCATGAAATTTGTCCCTGTGCCGGCTGCGTCCCGTGGTAAAGGAGTACATCTGTTATTCCTGCGTGAAAGATGTTTGATGAGCGTACCGCATCGTCAGAGCTGCTCTTGGTCTGCCTGCAAGCCGTGGGTTATGATTTAGAAATACGTTCGCCTACCGTTCCTTAACTGTGTGGTTTTGGTTTTTATTTTTTCAAAGAAAGGGTGGCTTTTTCGTCGATCTCTTTGTGAGAGTATCAAATCAGGCGGCGGTAAATACGTAGAAGCAACTAGGCGTACTACGGCGTGTACCGGACAGCGTTGGCGTGCCGCTCTGCTAGCAGCGGAGAGCCAGATGAGGATGCCCGTGGTAAGTACTCGTTCTGCCTCCGGCTGAACGGAAAGATTCTCATGTTGAGGGTTCCTGGGCTTGTCTGTGTGATTAGCATTACTTTTTTTTTTTTTTTTTTTTTTTTTTTATATGAAACAGGGTCAGATAAGTGTTGATGAGTGGGACTTTGCGTACTCCTTTAGGTAGTTTTTCGTACTGAACCTTAGATCGGTTACAAAACTTAATCTTTGTGCAGTTTACACATTTTGTAGCAACTACAAAGACATTTATCCTGTAGGTAAGCTGAAAATAAAAATGCGGTTTCTCACCTGATTTTTCTTTCGGAGGAACGCTCGCCCCCAGCGGCTGGTTTTTTTTGCTAGTGTTGTCGGGGGGAAGGAACGGCGGCGCTTGCCTGGTTTCTTCCCCTAGCCAGGGACCTGAAACTTTGTTTTCCTCAGCTGTTTCACTAGAAATTTACAAGTGTCGGTGGTCAACAGTGGCAGAGAATTGGGTGGCGTTTTCAATTTCAAAGGGAAGGAACGTGTTGATGTTAATTCTGTTACCAAAAGCGAAGTACCAGCTGCTTCCTCTTTCTAGATCTTCTCTCCTTTCGCCGTCCTCCCCGAGGGGTAACGTGGCCACGCCGTATACCTTTTCTGCTCTGGTACCGTTCGTTTGGTACGCAGGAGCGCTGTGAAATAAATAGAAGGGCTACGGACAGACATCTGCCATCGTTGCGGCTGCCTTAAATCGTGTATTTGTCCCTTTAGCCCGTCATTTCCTTTCCGCTCAGTTGAGTTACGTGCAGCGTTAGGTTCCAGTCGAGAGCGGTGCCGCCGAACAACGCTCTCGGAGCGTGCGCGGAGGAGGGCGGCCGAGATGGCGAGAGGTCTCCGAGGCGAGACTTAGGGGGAGCGGCTGAGGTCACTTGGTTTGTTCAGCTTGGAGAAGGGAAGGCCGAGGGGTGACCTCATCGCAGTCTACACCTTCCTCGAGGGGGACGGCGGAGGGGGAGGCGCTGACCTCCGCTCTCTCCGGTGACCGGCACTAGGACCCGAGGAAACGGGACGAAGCTGCGTCAGGGCAAGTTCAGACCGGACGTTGGGAAAAGGCTTTTCACTGAGAGGGCGGTCGGTCAGTCGCGGAACAGGCTCCCCAGGGAAGCGGTCGCAGCCACCGAGCCTGTCAGGAGTTCAAGGAGCGTCTGAACGATGCTCTTAGTCGCACGGTTTAGTTTTAGGTAGTCCCGCGTGGAGCGGGGGCTTGGTCTCGGCGATCCGTATGGGTCCCTTCCAACTTGAGATACTCTATGATTCTGTGAAATCTTCTGGGTTAGAAACGACCTTATTGTAATAGAGAATTCGCTGAACGTGGCTTTGTGCAAGGACTGTCGTCTTAGAATATCTTTTTTTTTTTTCTTCCCCCCCCCCCCCCCCGATATGAGAAAAGCTCTGTCCAGAGATATGGAGACGAAATCAGTTGTACCTCACCCTGTGACACCGGAAGACATTGAGTAACTGTAAGCTGTGATGCTCAGTGAAATTACTAAGAGCGTTAAGTTTCCCGTGCCTTTGCTTTCACTCTCCCATTCTCTTGTCTTGCGGCACGTCGCATTTTTTGAGGCCGTGGAAGCGACACCGGGAGCGATGGGTTGTCAGAACCAGGTCCTCCTGCCCGTCGCTGGTTTTGCTTACCTTCGCCGTCTCTGTGTACCAGCCTGCATCTCTCTCTCTGTTCCTCAATCCCTGTCCTCTCTTCTCTGTTCTGCTTTGTTTCGCTGCGTATGTCCCGTTCCCTGTCCCACCTTTATCCTTCCTTCCTTCTTCCTCGCCTTTTTCTTTGTCCTTTTGTCCTGCTCCCCGACCCTGTTCTCGCTCCATCTGACCGTCCTTTTCCTGGCACCTTTGTGTCTCTGCTCCTTGCCCCCGTCTTTCTCTCCCCTCTGCCCAGTCCTCGTCTCCCTCTTTTGTCTCTCTGTCCCTCTGTCCTCCTTCTGCCTCTGCCCCTCTGTCCTGCTCCCTGCCCCTCTTTTTCTCACTCTGCCCCAGCGTCCCGCTCCCCGGTCCTCTTTCCCTCTGTTGCTCTCTCCTTTTATCTCTCCTTCTCCCTGCTCCCCAGCCCGGTTCTCTCACGCTCCCACTTCCTTTTTTTATTCTCTGTTGCTCTGTCCTGCTCCCCGTGCCGCTGTCCCTCGCCGTACCTCTCGGTCCGGCTCCCTGCCCTTATTCTCTTTTCCTCCCTCGCCGTGGCGCTGCCCGCCCAGGGTCGTTTCTGCCTCTCTGTCCCGCTCCCCGTCCTGGTTTGTCGGTCGCCGTCCCGCTGCCTCTCTTCCTGCCGCTTCTTCCTGCCTCTCTGTCAGGCTCCCTGTCCCCCGTCCTTCACTCGCCGTCCCTTTCCTTGCCTCGTGCTTTCTCGCTCGCCGCCGCCGCCGCCCCCCCCCATCCAGCTGGCTGCCCCTTTTCTCCTCTCTTCTAGCGTCCTGCAGCCGGCTCCTCGGTTTTGGCGGCAGCCTGCACGTAGCAGCCCAGCTCTCCAGCAGCCTGACGGACCGACCGTGTCTCTGGGTAGGACAGCCGAGGTGCCCCAGGGCCGGGCCCCGAGCCCCGGTGCGGAGTCTCTCCCGGAACCGGCTCTGTGTGTGACTGAATAAACGCTTGCGGTCTCTTTTGCCGTGCCGGCTGCGTTGGCGCTTCCTTTGCGGGGGGGCGAGGGGCCGTGATGGAGGGCAGGGGAGGAGGTGTGTGTGGGGGTATTAACGTATTCAACAAGGTCACATTGCTCGCATCCTCGGGATCCAAAAGTGATGCTTCTTGGCTCCGCCCCTGACCCACGCCAAACGCCGCCCCCCACGCCAAACGCCGCCCCCCACGCCAAACGCCGCCCCCCACGCCAAACGCCGCCCCCCCACGCCAAACGCCGCCCCCCCACGCAAACGCCGCCCCCCACGCCAAACGCCGCCC
>NW_026561938.1:0-54988 GCF_028858705.1 Grus americana
AAAGGAAAGAAAAGTAGAGCTTGTGGATTGAGATAAAGACAGTTTAATAGGACAGAAAAGGAAAATAATAGTAGTAGTAGTAGTAGTAATAGTAGTAGTAGTAGTAGTAGTAATAATAATAAAGAATATAAAAAACAAGTGATGAACAGCACAATTTCTCACCAGCTGAAGCAGATGTTCAGCAAGTTCCCCACCTCCCGGACAACCCTCCAGTTTGATACAGAGCATGATGTCATAGGGTACGGAATACCCCTTTGGTCAGTTTGGGTCAGCTGTCCTGGCTGTGTCCCCCCCCACCTTCTCGTTGTCAGGCCAGTATAAGAAGCTGAGAAGTCCTTGACTGCTTGGCGGCAACTAAAACCATCCGTGTGTTACCAACATTGTTCTCATCCTAAATCCATAACACAGCACTATCCCAGCTGCTAGGAAGAAAATTAACTCCATCCCTGCCAAAACCAGGGCAGTTGGTCTGCCTGGCTAATCCTCACCCACAAACTCTCAACAGGCTCATCATCAATCCCAAGGCAGAGCTCCAAGCTTTCCCACTGCAATTGCATATAATTAGTGTCTCCTCTTTATTCATTATCTGTCATGTCCTTTAATTCTTCTTGCTGTGATCTTCTCAGAGGTACCACAAGTCAGGTGAGCCATCTGCACGCACACAGTAACTGCAGAAACAATGAAGCTTCACTCCAAATGGACCTTGAGAAACTCTGGGATTTGACTAACAAAAACCTCAAGAACTTTTCCAAAGAGAAGGGATCTTCTCCTTCTGATCAGGTTGAGGGAGGTGATTGTCCCCCGTTACTCAGCTCTGGTGAGACCCCACCTGGAGTACTGTGTCCAGCTCTGGGGTCCCAAGTACAGGAAAGACACGGAGCTGTTGGAGCAAGTCCAGAGGAGGGCCACAAAGATGATCAGAGGGCTGAAGCACCTCTCCTGTGAAGACAGGCTGAGAGAAGACCTCAAAGGTCATCTAGTTCCAACCACCCTGCCATAAGCAGGGACACCCTCCACTAGACCACGCTGCCCAAACCCCCATCCAGCCTGGCCTTGAACACTTCCAGGGAGGGGGCCTCCACAACTTTTCTGGGCAGCCTGTTCCAGTGCCTCACTACCTTCACAGTAAAGAGTTTCTTCCTAATATCTAATCTAAATCTCCCCTCTTTTAGTTTAAACCCATTGCCCCTTGTCCTGTCACTACACTCCCTGATAAACAGTCCCTCTCCAGCTTTCCTGTAGGCTCCTTTGGGTACTGAAAGGCCACAATTAGGTCTCCTTGGAGCCTTCTCTTCTCCAGGCTGAACAATCCCAACTCTCTCAGCCTGTCCTCATAGGAAAGGTGCTCCAGCCCTCTGATCATCTTCATGGACCTCCTCTGGACTCTCTCCAACAGCTCAATGTCTTTCTTGTCCTGAGGACCCCAGAGCTGGATGCGGTACTCCAGGTGGGGTCTCACAAGAGCGGAGTAGAAGGGCAGAATCACCTCCTGCTGGCCACGCTATATTTTGATGCAGCCTAGGACACGGTTGCTTTCTCTGTCGCAAGCGCACATTGCCAGCTCATGTTGAGCTTCTCATCAATCAACACTCCCAAGTCCTTCTCCTCAGGGCTGCTCTCAACCCATTCTCTGCCCAGCCTGCAGTTGTGGTTGGGATTGCACTGACCCACGTGCAGGACCTTGCACTTGGCCTTGTTGAACGTCATGCGGTTCACATGGGCCCATCTCTCCTGCCTGTCAAGGTCCCTCTGGATGGCATCCCTTCCCTCCAGTGTGTCGACCACACCACACAGCTTGGTGTCATCGGCAAACTTGCTGAGGCTACACTCGATCCCGCTGTCCATGTCGCCAACAAAGATGTTAAACAGTGCTGGTCCCAGTACTGACCCCTGAGGAACGCCACTTGTCACTGATCTCCACTTGGATATCGACCCATTGACCACAACTCTTTGAGTGTGATCGTCCAGCCAATTCCTTATCCACCGAGTAGTCCATCCATCGAATCCACGTCTCTCCAATTTAGAGACAAGGATGTCGTGCAGGACAGTGTCAAATGCTTTGCACATATCCACGTAGATGACGTCACTCTCTCTTCCCTTATCCACCAATGCTGTAACCCCATCATAGAAGGTCACCAAGTTTGTCAGGCACGATTCGCCCTTAGTAAAGCCATGTTGGCTGTCACCAATCACCTCCTTATTTTCCATGTGCCTGAGCACAGTCTCCAGGAGGATCTGCTCCATGATCTTGCCAGGCACAGAGATGAGACTGACCGGCCTGTAGTTCCCTGGGTCTTCCTTTTTTGCCTTTTTAAAAACGGGGGTTATGGTTCCCCTTTTCCCCTTTTCCAGCCAGTGGGAACTGCACCGGACTTCTCAAATATGATGGAGAGTGGCTTAGCCATTTAATCTGCCAGTTTCCTCAGGACCCATGGATGCATCTCATCAGGTCCTATGGACTTGTGCACCTTCATGTTCCTTAGATATTCTCGAACCTGATGTTCTCCTACAGTGGGCGGTTCTTCATTCTCCCAGTCCCTGCCTTTGCCTTGTGTGACCTGGCCAGCATGGCTCGAGCCCTTGCTGGTGAAGACTGAGGCAAAAAATTTGTTGAGTACCTCAGCCTTCTCCATATCCTGGCTAACCAGGCCTCCTGTTTCATTCTGGAAGGGGCCCACATTTTCCCTCGTCTTCCTTTTATCGCTAATGTACCTACAGCAACTTTTCTTGTTGTCCTTGATGTCCTTGGCCAGATTTAATTCTACCAGGGCTTTATGTTTCCTAAGCTGTTCCCTGGCTGCTTAGTTTCTCTGTATTCCTCCCAGGCTACCTGCCCTTGCTTCCACCCTCTGTAGGCTTCCTTTTTGTGTTTCACTTTGCCCAGGAGCTCCATGTTCCTCCATGCAGGCCTCTTGGGCTTTTTTGCCTGACTTCCTCTTTGTTGGGATGCATCGCTCCTGAGCTTGGAGGAGGTGACCCTTGAATACTAGCCAGCTCTCCTGGGCCCCTCTTCCCTCCAGGGCTTTGTCCCATGGCACTCTACCAAGCAGGTCCCTGAAGAGGCCAAAGTCTGCTCTCCTGAAGTCCAGGGGAGTGAGCTGGCTGTGCGCCCTCCTCGCCGCCCTGAGGATCTTGAACTCCACCATTTCATGGTCACGATTGGCTGTTCACTTTGCAGCGCCTCTCTGCCTGCAGTCATTTGCGCAGTGGGAAGGGGGGACGGGGGGTTAATGCAGCCCCTGCCCACCCCACGGGTACCTGAGTTGGGCTGGGGATGGCCACCGAGAGGATGAGGAGATGGGGCATCCCTCCAGCTGGTGAGTGCCTGTGGGAGATACCACCTTGATTAGCATGTAGATTTTATTCCATCACTGCCATCAGAAATTGTACTACTTGAGGCACTTTTCATGTAAAACCAAGGAAGCTGCACTCAGAAGGCAAAGACCCCTCTTCATGGAACTGAGCATCTGTGACTACAATACACCTTCCCCCTCATGTAAACACAACAACAGAGTAAAAACAGCGTTTAATATCCAAGCGGAGAGATTCAAAGTTTCCGAACTACAGGACATTCTCATTTTAGCACCAAATCATCAATTTCTCTTCACTTCTCTGCCAAACTTACCCCGGTGTTTCTTACTTGTCATGCTGCAGCACAGAAAGCCCGTGGAGTGGGTGGGGGGTCTCAGTGCAGCTACTGGAGGGAGTAGGGGTCTCGGCCCCCAGGCACTGGGGCGGGAATGGTGGGTGTCCTGAAAACAACCTGCTGGGGGGACCAGCAGCTTCTCGGGGGTGGTGGCATCCCTCTTGCAGGATGCCAAGGGGAAGCAGGGCAGGGTGGCAGCGATCCTCCCCACCTGGCTGCCAGTGAGTCCCATGGAGACTGCTGTGGAGAGTGCCTTGAAGGGTCATCCAGAGGGTCTTCCAGGGAGTGCCCTCAGGGGTCTTCTGGAGGTCATCTGCTAAGCCCCCCCGGCTCCCTCCAGCCTCATCCACCCCACATAGCCCCACTGGGCATCTGATGATGACAATGTGCCCACCAAGCGAGCCAGAACCCTGGGGGATGCTGCGGGTCAAAGTGCCCTATGCACCCCCGACTGCTGTCAATAGGTTACAGAGAAGGTGTGGAGCACGGATCCCTGCGACATGCGACCTGCACCTGCCCACTGCAGCCCCAGCCCTCTCCCATCTCTCTGTTTCTTAATTCATTAAAGGTTTGGTGTTCATTTCACAGCACCTCTGCCTGCCGTCATTTGTGCAGCGAGAGGCAGGGGCATTAACACAGCCCCTGCCGCATGCGTAGATCTGACCCTCCACCTCTTCCCCAGTCCATGAGGAACCCCCCATGATTCTGGATGGAGACATTTAATCAGAACCTTAATTCCCAGATTCAGGGTAAACGAACTAGAAAGAGCTCGGTTGTGATTAACGGCTGCATGTGCACGGATCCTGGGGTAAGATCGGAATCTGCCACCAATTCATGACTGGGGAGAAATTGGAAAGGTAAAAGTGAGAAACCTCTGGATCGAGATAAAGACAGTTTAACAGGTAAAGCAAAATCTGTGCATGCAAATAAAGCAAACCAAGGAATTCATTCACCACTTCCCATCAGCAGGCAGGTGTTCAGCCATCTCCAGGAAAGCAGGGCTCCATCATATGTAATGGTTACTTGGGAAGACAAACACCATCTCTCCAAAAGTCTCTCCCTTCCTTTTTCTTCCCCTAGCTTTATGTGCTGTGTATGATGTCATATGGTATGGAATATCCCTTTGGTCAGGTGGGGTCAGCTGTCCCAGCCACATCCCCTCCCAACTTGTTGTTCACACGCAACCTACTCGCTGGTGGGGTGGTGTGAGAAGCAGAAGAGGCCTTGACTCCATGTAAGCCCTGCTCAGCAATAACAAATCTATCTCTGTATCATCAACACTGTCTTCAGCACAAATCCAAAACACAGCCCCATCCTAGCTACTCTGAAGAAAATGAACTCTATCCCAGCCAAGACCAGCACAGGCAGCTTCCCCAGGCTGTCCAGTGACCACGGGCACAGGCCAGACCCTGCTCTGCTGGGCCTTCACGTCTGTCCCAGGAGGACTGGCTGTGCGAGGACACTGCTGTGTGCCCCCACCCTGCACACTCACACACTTTAGCTGCTCACTGGTGTTTTCATCTGTGGGCCACATTCCTGGGCATGTTCTTGAGAGTGACTTTGAAAGAAGACCAAAGCCTTCATGCACTGCCCTGAGGAGATCCCCTTTCATGATGGAACCACTCCTACGGAGGCCAGCTCTGTCACAGAAGTGCCCGTTGCCTGTCCCTGCCTGCGGTCACAGGACGACCACGCAGCAGGACTGTGACCGAGCTGCAGAGCAATCAGGCCTTCCACCAAAGCCAAGGGATCAGAAAGAGAGTGTGGAAGTGAAAAGAGAACAGCTCTGGGAGATCAAGTGCTTCCTGGCAGTGCTGCCACGCCAGGACTCTCTTCCCTGCCACCTCTGCACACAGAAACTGTCCCTGCACCTCAATAAAGCTCTTGGAGGAAGGATCTCAGAAAAAAACCCCACCTTGCTGCAAGGCCCTTTATTTTACTTAAACACACAGAGAGCATGGCTCCTCGTTTACACAGCCACTCGGTCAGAAAAGCAAAGCAGAGACTGAATTAGAGAGGGGATGACAACATCATTACAAGTAAAGCGCAACAACCACCAACAAAAAAATCCAGACAGGCTGGGCCTGTAATGAGTTAATTAATAGCTGTTATGCAGCAGAAGATGGGCAGTTTAGTGCTTCCGAATATCATGCAGTGATCAGTTTCCACACTGCATCCTTGAGCTCATGCTGTAGATGAGGGGGTTCATGGCTGGAGGTACCACCGAGTACAGAACTGACACCACGAGATCCAGGGTTGCAGAGGAGACAGAGGGGGGCTTCAGGTCAGCAAACATGGCAGTGCTGATAAACAAGGAAACCACGGCCAGGTGAGGCAGGCATGTGGAAAAGGCTTTGTGCCATCCCTGCTCAGAGGGGATCCTCAGCACGGCCCTGAAGATCTGCACATAGGACACCACAATGAAAACAAAACACCCAAATCCTAAACAGACACTAACCACAAGAAGCCCAACTTCCCTGAGGTAGGCATCTGAGCAGGAGAGCTTGAGGATCTGGGGGATTTCACAGAAGAACTGGTCCAGGATATATCCTTGGCAGAGAGGTATTAAAAATGTATTGGCCGTGTGCACACTGGCATAGAGAAACCCACTGCCCCAGGCAGCTGCTGCCATGTGGGCACAAGCTCTGCTGCCCAGGAGGGTCCCGTAGTGCAGGGGTTTGCAGATGGCAACGTAGCGGTCGTAGGCCATGATGGTGAGAAGACAATACTCCCCTATAATAAAGAAGAGAAAGAAAAAGAGCTGTGCAGCACATCCTGTGTAGGAGATGGCCCTGGTGTCCCAGAGGGAGTTGGCCATGGCTTTGGGGAGAGTGGTGGAGATGGATCCCAGGTCGAGGAGGGAGAGGTTGAGGAGGAAGAAGTACATGGGGGTGCGGAGGCGGTGGTCACAGGCTATGGCGGTGATGATGAGGCCGTTTCCCAGGAGGGCAGCCAGGTAGATGCCCAGGAAGAGCCAGAAGTGCAAGAGCTGCAGCTCCCGTGTGTCTGCGAATGCCAGGAGGAGGAACTCAGTGATGATGGAGCTGCTGTTGGACATTTCCTTCCTCTGGGCATGGGGACCTTTTCAAGGAGGAAAAGGCAGTGACAAGTTAGAGCACTCTTCTCTAGGAAAAATCCAAGCCATTTGTCATACACCCTTCCCCTTCTAGACAAACACACAGTCTTGTTGTGTTCTAGGAGGTACTTCTGCAGCTCTATTGGTGGAACTCTGCTTGCTGCTGGCTGAATGTGCTGTGGGAGAAGGGCCTCTGCTTGCTGGCTGCCCAGGAGTCAGCCCTGCTCTGCAGCAGTGGGTTCATGGGAGCCATGGGGCCAGACCAGGTGTTTGTCAGATGAAACCTCTCCTCATGCAGAAGTGCTTGTCAGCATCTACACTCTCAGTGCTAAGGAACAGGGAAGGCAGATGGCAGTGTGAGAGGTCTGGGTTTTTTCATGGCACCCCTTATCTCCCCCGGGCAGCGTTCTTTGATGTCAGAAACCCTCAGCATTTCTGCTGCACTCAGGGAGAACAGAGTGAGACCTGCAAGGCAAGGGAATTGCCTGAGGCACAGTGCAGAGTGAGGGGAGCTGGTCTGTCCCTCCATCTTGTTCCCAGCTGCCCTGGGCTGGCACCTGTGTTGGGTTTGCGTGGCAAGGTTTTGGTAGCGGGGGGGGCTACAGGGGTGGCTTCTGTGAGAAGCTGCTAGAAGCTCCCCCTGTGTCTGATAGAGCCAATGCCAGCCGGCTCCAAGACGGACCCGCCGCTGGCCAAGGCCAAGCCAATCAGCGCCTCTGTGATAACATATTTAAGAAGTAGAAAAACACTTGGAGAGAGAGCTTTTGCAGCGGGAGAGAGGAGTGAGAAGCTGTAAGAAACTCTGCAGACACCAAGGTCAGTGCAGATGGAGGGGGAGGAGGAGCTCCAGGCGCCGGAGCAGAGATCCCCCTGCAGCCCGTGGTGAAGGCCATGGTGAAGCAGGCTGTCCCACTGCAGCCCATGGAGGAAGGATGAGGGGGTGTAGCGATTCCACCTGCAGCCCGTGGAGGACCCCACGCCGGAGCAGGTGGAGGCACCTGAAGGAGGCTGCGGCCCGTGGGAAGCCCACGCTGGAGCAAGCTCCTGGCAGGACCGGTGGACCCGTCAAGAGGGGAGCCCACGCCAGGGCAGGTTTGCTGGCAGGACTTGTGACCCCGTGGGGGACCCCACGCTGGAGCAGTTTGCTCCTGAAGGTCTGCACCCCGTGAGAGGGACTCCATGCTGGAGCAGGGGAACGATGAGAGGAGTCCTCCCCCTGAGGATGAAGAAGCGGCAGAAACACTGTGAGATGAACTGACCGTAACCCCCACTCCCCGTCCCCCTGTGCCGCTGAGGGGGGGAAGGTTGAAGGCGGGAGTGAAGTTGAGCCCGAGAAGATGGGAGGGGTGGGAGGAAGTGTTTTAAGAGTCGATTTTATTTTCTCATTCCTCTACTCTGTTTTGCCTAGTAATAAATTAGATGAATTCCCTCTCTAAGTTCGGTCTGTTTTGCTCGTGAAGATAATTAGTGAGTGATCTCTCCCTGTCCTTATCTCGACCTACAAGCATTTCGTTATGCCTTTTCTCCCCTGTTTAGTGAATGGGGGGAGTGAGAGAGCGGCTCTGGTGGGCACCTGGCCCCCAGCCAGGCTCAACCCACCACAGCACCTTTCTGACATGGAGGGCGATCACGCTCCCATGTTACCCTTAAAAGCAGCTAGACACTGCTGGGAGCAGAGGGTACCACTGCAGGACACTAAATGTCTCACCTGTTCTCAAGGTATCTTCACCCCACTTCTAGCCCGGGACACTCATGCCTCTTTTCATTAACCCAACAGCATTTCCACGGTCATAGAGTCTTAGTATTCTGCACGGGCCTGTCAGATAAAACAGAGGTGCTATGCGACATCCTTGAGGACAACTCAAAGCTTGGAAGGACACCTCAAATATATAGCCCTAAATAAGTAAGTGCCCTAAAGATGGCATCTCAGTAAGTAAGAGTCAGCTCATACTTGGGCTCTACAGGCTGCATTAAGCAGAGCTCCACAGGCGAGATGAAAGCTGGGACACTTGTTCCCACGGACACATTTGCATGAATGGACCCACAAGATCAGCCCGTGACTCTGCAGCTGAACCTCCCATCCCCAGAGAGTCTGACAGCACCACCAGCATAACAACAGCAAGAACACAGACAAGTGGAGAAAGAAGGCAAAATACAGGGAGGGTCTGGCGCAGAGAGGCCAGGGCAGAGGCAGCCGGGCACTCAGGACAGCGTTACCCTGACCCAGCTGTGCACGCCACCTCCCAGACACCAACATTGCCGGGCAGCTGCTCTCAGCCCCTGTGCTCTGCAGAGGGAACTGGGCACGTGGCTGGAGAGCTGCCCCACGGCTCTGCTGAGCTCTGGCTGCAGAGGAGGTGGGTCATGCCTTGGAGCCCACGGCCCTGAGGGCAGAGGCTTTGCTGGGTGGGAGAGGAGGCAAGGGGGCTTGCTCAGAGGAAGGGGTCTGCGTTGGAGGAGATGACACACCAGCCTTCACACCCTGCAGCCGTCCCCAAAACACTGGAGATGCCATGCCCTGTCCCTCTGATGGCTTGGCACAGAATTACTGCTCTGGAGAACATCCCACTCCTTTTCACCAGCCATGGGATATGCCAGCCCTAGGAGATCTCTCCAGAATACCCACGTACATTGCCCTGCAGCCAAAGACTTACCATGTAAAGTGGTGTGAAGGCTTCTCCTCCAGTGAGCTCTATACATCTTGCCATTGCTGACCGCCCTCCACCTCTCTTCTCCTCGCTCCTCTGCCCTCGCTGCCTGCAGGCAGTGCCCTCAGCCCTGCTGCGCTTTGCAGAGGAGCTGCTCCTGGGCAGAGCTGTCTCTCTGCAGCGCTGCCCGCTTGCCATGAGCTCCCTCCATCCCAGGAGCCCAGCCCAGCTCAGCAGCAGAGGACCAGCCCAAGGCAGCACTTTCTCTGCCCCCTCTGGGCTCCCTCAGAGAATGTCCCTGGGTCTCCAGGGGAACCTGCTGAGAAACAGGCTGAAGGAATCACTGATGTTCCCTCCCTCGGCTGGGGAAGGACACCTCTTTCCAGCAGTGGCTTTTCTGTCAGAGACACACTTAGGTCTCAGCATCGCCTTTTTTTGTTCTGGTGTTAGAGCGGTCACCCAGACAGGGCCAGGGCAGCTGCTCAGCTTTATGGCCAAGCACAGGCCTGTCGTGCTACCTCAGATGCCAAAGCTGCCCAGCACAAGGGCGGCTGAGAAGGGCGTTTGAGGATCTCTCGCACAGCGATCCCCATTCAGAGCTGGTAAATAACAGACACCTCTAACGGCATCTCAGACAGATTTGCTGCTGCTGAGCAAGTTACCGAACGCCAGCACTGCAGTGAGGCAATGTCTGTCCCGTGTCTACCCCGCAGATGCATGAGGCAGTGCAGGAGTACGGGGCACACCACGGCAGGGTCTCCGCTCCTGTGCCAACACTTTCAAATGCTGCTGGTTCTTCTCACCCCCATCCTTTGTTCACCTCCTTGATGATACAGGCACAGAACAGGTAAATGACTTTCACATGACTGCCCAGATGACAGGGTGTCCATAGGCAAGGACATGTTCAGCAGCAACTTGTCCTTCTTGGAGACCGTCTCCCCCTCCACCACAGGCCCTGGGGGCTGCAGAGACACTGCAGACGGGAAAGCCCTCTCCTGCCAGGACCGCACAGTCCAAACCTGTTTCTCTGTGGCACTGGGGAGCACAGGGTTTGCACTCTTTGTGGGCCCCTCATTTCAGCCTTACATTGCCACCTGCCATCCACACCAGCATGTCTCTGCTCTGAAGCAAAGTCTTTGCTTGCACAGGATCTTGGGCGCCAGAGCTGGTACAAGTCTGAGGTTGGCCCTGGTGGCACCAAGCTGAGGGGCTGCAGCCCCAGTGTGCACCAATGGCCTCAGCCTGGAGAACAGACAGGAGGAGCTGGAGCCCTGTGCGCTGTCACAGAGCTCTGAAATCAATGTAATACCTGCTGAGGTGTGGTGGCACAGGTCAGAACCCTTGAGGTGCTGCGATGGATGGATGCAGGCTCCTCAGAAGGGATGAGTTGGAAAGATCAGGAGGGGGATGCCCTCAGTGTGAGGGAGCTGCCTGGATGTGTGGCGGTCCTCCATGGGATGGGCAGCATATTGGGTGAGCTCTTGTGGGTGGGGGTCACAGGAGAGACCAGTTAGGGAGGCATTGTGGTGGGAGATTAACACCTGGAATCAGGTGAGGAAGAGGACAAAGCCTTATTTAAGAAATGTGAGGAAGTCCATTGACCCCACATCACCCCTGGGGACTCGACTCCCCCTGACACTCACGGGAAGGGGAAACTGCAGGGTGCAAACAGTCCCGGAGGTTTCTTCTGGTTCCTGGGGCCAGCTTCTTAGCACAGCTGCCAGGTGTGCCAACAGAGGTGATGCTCACCTGCACGTGGTACCTGCAAAGAGGGAAAAGTGGATCTGGGATGTGAAATGCAGTGTCAGTCTGAGCTGAGCTACGCTGTGGGCATACTGGTCTCCAGCCACAGCCATGGGCACAGCCATGCCTGGCCATGGACCTCCTTGGTTCTGACTCACAGACTCGCTTCCCAGCTTGATCCATTATGGATGCACAACAGCACAAGACCCTGTCCCTCAAGTGCCAGGCTCCGGCCGATACACAAAGGCCCAGCACAGCCATGTCACTGCAGTGCTTGTACAGCCGGGCCCTGGAGGTGCTCAGCATGCCAGGGCCAAACCCTTTCAAACAATTGAGTTTTGGGGCAAAATTGACTTGAATTGCACCTGTGAAATTCAGCCATATATGGACTGAAACAGTGGGAATGACCTCCTCCTCTCTCCTTCTTCTTCCTTTCTTCCCATCCCTCGGTCATATTTCAGAGGAGAGCAAATTAAAGGGGGTGATGCTTCTGGGTGCCAATGACTGAAAGCAGGGGAGTGAGGGAACGCATGGAAAAGGAACTAAAAGTTTTGCTAGTTCAAAGCTGTTGTTTTCAGATCCTACCCCTGAAGACTTGAATCTGCAGCAGAGAACCTCTCTTTCAGCAGTTAAGTTGAGATTCCCCCAGCTGTCCTGGCTGTGTCCCCTCCCAACATCTCGCCCACCCCCAGCCTACTCACTGGCGGGGCAGCCTGACAAACAGAAAAGGCCTGGACACTGAATAAACACAGTTCAGCAATAGCTAACACATCATTGTGTTGTCAAGGCTGTTTTCATCGCACATCCAAAACATACAACCATACGAGCTACCACCTACCCGTGGTCAGGCTGGTGGCACTTTTGGGGAGGATAGCTGAAAACCTCCCAGGATGGGGATCACAGAGACACGCTGGGTGTCCTGCTGCAGTGCAGCACACGCTCCTACGTTTTAGTAATTTTCCCGTTGCCCTGTGTGAAGCTCCCAAGAGGCCCCTCACACCATTGTTGCCCTTGTCTGGATAACCAGTGGGGAAAGGGTTAAGAGAGGATGCTGTTCTTCTTGGATAGTATGAGGAGGGTAAAAAAGATGAACTGGATGGCATCCACTGCTGTCCCTTCACTCGGAAAGACAATCCTTTCATCTCAGAAAGCAGCGCAGATGGTCAGGCATGATGTACCTGAGTAAATGCAGTCACCCTCTCCTTCAGAAACACAGAAATGGGATCCAAGAGGACACACTCTGGGACGCATTCCTCAACCAAAAGGAGGGTGAGAAGCCTTCAGGTCCCCAGCTCATCCCTGGGGCCTTTTTGGAAGATGCATGCAATGTTTGCTTTTTGCAAGTCCTCAGGGAGTTCCCTGGATGACGTGTCCAAAGTGACAGAGAGCAGTGTCACTGTGACTTCCTGGCCAGCACCCTTGGATGGAGTCCCTCTGGTCCCATGGACTGGTAAAGAGCTGAGTGTGCTCAGGTGAGCCCTGACTTGATCCCCACCCACTGCAGGTTGTTCTCCATGTGCCTCAAGGCACAAAGGCCTGGGATGATGAAGGCAGAGCCAAAGGCAGCATATTGTACCTCAGACATATTGACACTTGCCCTTGGTAAATTCTGCAGTGGCCCCACATGGTCTTTCTTTCTTCTTTAACTGTAACTTCAGTAGTAACAGCTCATCTTGGTGCCATTGAATTCCTTTATGAGAGTCAACTGACTATCTGTATGCACCACTGCTGTCCTTGCAGGAGGTTGTCCTGAAACACCAGCTGTGCTGGGCTCTGCTGCCTATCAGTACTGCTGCTCATGAGATCCCTCCTGAAGGTCCCCAGTCTGCCCCTCTGATGTCCCAAGGGCCCATATATGCAAAGGCTTTTGTTCATAGCAGAGACGCGCTAGGACTATGTGGTAGATGGCAATGTCAATGATGATATGAGCTGTAGACGTAGATGATGAGGTAGCTGACATGAGGTGCCCACAGAGCCAGCAAAACCTGCTGTCCTCACCAATGCCCGAGATAAGCAGGGCTGTGCTGTGCAGCCCTGACAGGAGACCATGAGATGTTATAGTCAGGGCAGACCTGGGAAATACAGCTGATGGGGAAGAGAAGGAGACATAGCCGTCCCTATGGCACATGCCTCCATTTGGTCAGAGGAACACCTCTATACATTGCTCTGAACATAGAGATCATGGGACAGGATTGTTTGTACTGAATGTCAGCATCTGCTGTCATGTCTGTTGGCCAAAGGAATTCCCCAACAGCCTCCAAGGCGATGCCCTCACATGCCGCCCTGTCCCTCACAATTGTTCCATTACAGCTTGCTGCCACCTGCACGTGCCTTGGACCACCTGTGGCACCTCAAATGGCACCAGGTTTTAGCATCAGAAAAGTTCACTCCTGACCTCTATCTCCATTATTAACATGGCAGCTTAGATAAGGAGCTCAGGCCTATTTGACTGAAAAAGGGGAAACATCAAATGCATTTTTAACAAGGGAAAAAAGGAAGACTCAGAGAACTACAGGCTGGTCAGTCTCACCTCTGTGCCTGGCAAGATCATGGAGCTGCCAAGGAGGTGACTGGTGACAGCCAACATGTCTTCACTAAGGGCAAATCGTGCCTGACAGATTTGGTGGCATTCTATGATGGGGTTACAGCATTGGTGGATAAGGGAAGAGTGGCTGACATCATCTACCTGGAACTGTGCAAGGCATTTGACACTATCCTGCACGACATCCTTGTCTCTAAATTGGAGAGACATGGATTTGACAGGTGGACCACTCAGTGGATAAAGAGCTGGCTGGACGGTCGCACTCAAAGAGTTGTGGTCAATGGCTCAATGTCCAGGTGGAGATCAGCTACGAGTGGCGTTCCTCAGGGGTTGGTACTGGGACCGGCACTGTTTAACATCTTTGTTGGCGACATGGATGGTGAGATCGAGTGCACCCTCAGAGAGTTTATTGACAACACCAAGCTGTGTGGTGTGGTCAACACGCTGGAGGGAAGGGATTCCATCCAGAGGGACCTTGACAGGCTTGAGAGGTGGTCCCATGAAAAACTCATGAAGTTCAACAAGGCCAAGTGCAAGGTCCTGCATGTGGGTCAGGGCAATTCCAAGCACAGCTACAGGCTGGGCAGGGAATGGATTGAGAGCAGCCCTGAGGAGAAGGACTTGGGAGTGTTGATTGATGAGAAGCTCAACATGAGCTGGCAGTGTGCGCTAGCAGCCCAGAAAGCCAACTGTGTCCTGGGCTGCATCACCAGCAGCGTGACCAGCAGGTCAAGGGAGGTGATTCGGCCCCGCTACTCTACTCTTGTGAGACCCCACCGGCAGTACTGTGTCCAGCTCTGGGGTCCCCAGTACAGGAAAAACATGAAGCTGTTGGAGTGAGTCCAGAGGAGGCCATGAAGATGATCAGAGAGCTACCTAAAGGGGCTACAGGAAAGCTGGAGAGGGACTGTTTATCAGGGAGTGTAGTGACAGGACAAGGGGTAATGGGTTTAAACTAAAAGAGGGGAGATTTAGATTCGATATAAGGCAAAAACTCTTCACTGTAGAGGGTGGAGAGGCCCTGGAAGAGGTTGCCCAGAGAAGCTGTGGAAACCCCCTCCCTGGAAATGTTCAAGGCCAGGTTGCATGGGGCTTTGGGCAACCTGGCCTAGTGGAGGGTGTGCCTGCCCATGGCAGGGGGCTTGGAACTAGATGCTCTTTCAGGTCCCTTCTGACCAAAGCCATTCTGTTATTCCATGATTTTTTTGCAGCTGAGCTGAGGCAAGAGGAATCCCACCTCCAGTGGGTCTGTGGGTTGCACTGGAGAAGCTGAATCCCCTCTGGCCTCAGGAATACTGATGAGAGCTGAGATGCCTTCATTGACTTGGTTCCATCCCTGCCCTGCACAGAAGGAAATGATCCCCTGCCTGTCACTGCCTGTGTGTCCTGCCTGACAATGGGGCAGGAATGGGGGTTTCCAGAGGGGAACATGGACACCTCCTGCAGATCTGCACACCCTGGAAGAGCAATTCCCATCGCAGGAATCAGCCTGTCCAGTGCTTAGGGAGGGACACTGGGTGATTACTTCAGTCTGCTTCAAATTCTGCTCCCCAGGAGAGACCCTGCTGCCTTTTGTGAGCTGTCAGCCCTGGAGGCCCAGGGACACCTCGAGGGAGTCGGGGAGGGTGGGGAGGGGCAGAGAAAGTGACACCTTGGGCTGTTGTGCTGCTGCTGAGCTGGGCTGGGCTCCTGGGATGGAGGGAGCTCATGGCAAGTGGGCAGCGCTGCAGAGAGACAGCTCTGCCCAGGAGCAGCTCCTCTGCAAAGCACAGCAGGGCTGAGGGCACTGCCTGCAGGCAGCAAGGGCAGAGGAGCAAGGAGAAGAGAGGAAAGAGGCAGTCTGGGGTGTGAGAATGTTGCGAAGTAACAGGAGGAGAAATCTGCACAGCACTTGGCACGGTAGGTCTGTGGCAGCAGGACAAAGCAGCTGCAGTTCCTGGAGAGACCTCCAAAAGCTGGCACATGCCACAGCCTGTGGGATCTATCAGGAGGACGCTCACAACGTCTCTGGTGTGGAGGAGGAGGAGGACGTGCTGCAGAGCAGGGCTTCCCTGCCACAGCGTCAGAGGCACAGGGCATGACGGCTGCCTTCTGCCAGGAACGGCCGCAGGGGTGTGCAGGTGGGTGTGCAGCCAGGGGTGCCCAGGGCTGTCCTTCCGAGCAGGGTCCCTGCACCCCAGGGGCTGTGTGCTGGCACAGGGACTCTGCCGCCTGCCAGGGTCACCCTCAGCCTGCCCGGGGAGCTCCCCATGGCGCTGTGGGGAGAAGCTGTGGGTGGAAGGAGCGACCTCTGTCAGGGTAGGGTCCTTCTGCTGTCGAGAGGGTGCTGCGTGGGTCAGGGTTGCTCACAGCTCCAGGGTAGCCCTGGGGATTTCCAAGGGGTCTTTTCAAGATGGTGTTCCCTGTAAGGGAAGGTGTCTGTCTTTTGAGGTTTCTCATCTTGGTCGGCTGGTTGGGCAGTGGGACATTTCCAAGGGGGCTTTTGAATCCAGAGGTCAAAGGAGGGTCTCCTGTATGGCTAAGGAGCTTTCCTCATCTGTGATTCAGTGTGCAGCTGTGGGGGCTACAGACAGCACCAGCATCACCTTTCCAGTCTCATCAGGCTTTGTGTGACCTTCTCTGTAGCCCCTGCACACACAGAGAGGCTGCAGGGCAGAGCTGGGCACACAGGGGCTGGCATGGGGTCTGTGAGCAGAGAAGAGACGTGGGGCCAGAGAAAGAGCTCCTGGCAGGGACAGCTCCAGGCAGGAGAGATGGGCAGGAAAGGAAGGAACTGCTCATGGAAACCCTGGTGCAGGGGAGATACGGGCACCTCCCGGCCACCCCTTGCAGTGCAGATGCCTTCCCTGAGAAACCCCCTTCATCCCTCCCACCCAGCACATCCTTGGCCCTCACGGACATTGGGGTCTAGGGTGGGAGTCACCTCTCTGTCCAGCAGACCAGCAGAAGAGGCGAAGGGCATCCCTCCTGCCACATATTTATTTCCCACTGACCAGCAATCGGGTGGAAGGCAACTGTCCTGCAGTATCAGTCTCTGGGAGGTGACATGCACAGCTGGGTCAGGGTAACGCTTTCCCGAGTGCCCGGCTGTCTCTGCCCTGGCCTCTCTCAGCCAGACCCTCCCTGTGCTTTTCCTTGTTTCTCCCTGTGATTGTTTTAAAGTTACCTTTTTATTGCGGTCAGACTCCCTGGGGGTGGGAGGTTCAGCTGCAGAGTCACGGGCTGATCTTGTTCATCCATTCATGTGGGCATGTCCTTGGGAACAAGTGTCCCAGCTTTCCTCTGACGTGTGGGGCTGTGGGCAATGGAGTCTGTGGGGCTGGAGAATGAGCTGGATTTCCCTTAATCAGGTGCTGTCGTTAGGACACTTGGCTAAGTCCTTGGGGGGTCCCTCCAAGGTGTGAGCTGCCCTCCAGGATGCAAGCCTGCCCCATAGCACCTTTGTGTTATCTGAAAGCCCCATGGAGAAATGCCGAGATGCTACAACCAAGGAAAAGCTGTTGGGTTGGTGAAATGAGCCGCGTTTCTTCTTGTCTACAAGTGGGGTGCTGAGACCTTGAGAAAGGGTGAGACAATTTGTGGTCTGCGCTGGATGCCTCTGCTCTCAGCAGTGTCTGGTTGTATGACATAACCTAAGAGTGTGGTCACTCTCCACCTCATGAAGGTACAAGCTGGGAACAAGACGGAGGGACAGACCAGCTCCCCTCACTCTGCTCTAAGCCACAGGCAATCCTCTTGCCTCGCACGACTCACTCTGTGCTCCCTGAGTGCAGCAGAAATGCTGAGGGTTTCTGACATCCCAGAACACCTCCCGAATGTCTCAAACTGCCTTCTGCCATCCTAGTTCCTTAGTCCGCAGAGTGCAGATGCTGACAGCCCTTTTTCGTTAGGAGCGGATTCACCTGACAAAGCCAAACACCAGGACTGGCCCCTGTCCCCCCCTGGTTCCCACGAACCCACTGCTGCAGAGCAGGGCTGACTCCTCGGCAGCCAGCGGGCAGAGGCTCTGCTCCTCACAGCAAAATCAGCCAGCACCAACCAGAGCTGCACCCATGGAAGTGTAGGAGGTCTCCTGGGAAATGAGAAGGGCTGTATGCAGTAGGGGCAGAGTCTATGGGTAATGGATTTCATTTTGCTCAGAGAAGTCTCTGCTAACTGACTGTGTTTTCCTCCTTGAACAGTTCCCCAAGCCCAGAGTGAACAAATGTCCAACAGCAGCTCCATCACTGAGTTCCTCCTCCTGGCATTTGGAGACACACGGGAGCTGCAGCTCTTGCACTTCTGGCTCTTCCTGGGCATCTACCTGGCTGCCCTCCTGGGAAACGGCCTCATCATCACTGCCATAGCCTGTGACCACCACCTCCACACCCCCATGTACTTCTTCCTCCTCAACCTCTCCCTCCTCGACCTGGGATCCATCTCCACCACTCTCCCCAAAGCCATGGCCAATTCCCTCTGGGACACCAGGGCCATTTCCTTCTCAGGATGTGCTGCACAGCTCTTTCTGTTTCTTTTTTTCACTTCAGCAGAGTATTTTCTCCTCACCGTCATGGCCTATGACCGCTACGTTGCCATCTGCAAACCCCTGCACTACGGGACCCTCCTGGGCAGCAGAGCTTGTGCCCACATGGCAGCAGCTGCCTGGGGCAGTGGGTTTCTCACTGCTCTGCTGCACACGGCCAATACATTTTCCCTACCCCTCTGCCATGGCAATGCTGTGGACCAGTTCTTCTGTGAAATCCCCCAGATCCTCAAGCTCTCCTGCTCAGATGCCTACCTCAGGGAAGTTGGCCTTCTTGTGGTTAGTGCCTGTTTAGCATTTGGGTGTTTTGTTTTCATTGTGGTGTCCTATGTTCAGATCTTCAGGGCTGTGCTGAGGATCCCCTCTGAGCAGGGACGGCACAAAGCCTTTTCCACGTGCCTCCCTCACCTGGCCGTGGTCTCCCTGTTTATCAGCACTGGACCTTTTGCCCACCTGAAGCCCCTGTCTGTCTCCTCCACAACCCTGGATCTCGTGGTGTCACTTCTGTACTCGGTGGTACCTCCATCTGTGAACCCCCTCATCTACAGCATGAGGAACAAGGAGCTCAAGGATGCAGTGTGGAAACTGATGACCGGATGTTATTCAAAAGCAAAAAACTGCCCCTCTTCTGCACAGCATTTATTTATGATGTAACTTATTACAGGTCCAGTCTGTTGTCTGCATTTTTTGCTTTTTGGGGTGGTGTTTTACTTGTAATGATGTTGTCATCCCCTCTCTAATTCACTGTCTGCTTTCTTTTCTGACTGAGTGGCTGTGTATATGGAGAGCCTTGCTCTCTCTGTGTTACAATTAAAAAAAAAAAAAAAAAGGGTCCTGCAGTGCCTTTCTGAGATCCTTCCACAAACGAGAAAATTTTGACCATTAACTTCATTGTGCAGGTCGGATTTCAGGAAAGGCAAAGGTCACCTGGGAAAGTCAAGAGTGAAAAGATGAGCTTTGATCACCTGTTAGAGACCTGTTAGAGATGACCTTTAGGCTGCACAACTGAAATGCCAGCCTGCTGCTGCTGCTGAACAGGGAGGGTGATTTAATAACAGCAGGCACAGGTGGGGCTGAGGGACTCAATGCCTTCTGTGCCTGAGTGTTTACTGAAAAGGTCTCCAGGCCTCTGTGCTCAGGGAAATGGTTCAAGGAGGAGAAGAGCATCTATGGGCAAGAACCTCCTGAACTCCAGCAAGGGCAAGTGGCAGTTTCTGCCCCTGCAGGGGACTCACCCTGGCAATGGCACAGCCTGGGGGCTGCCTGGCTGGGAGCAGCCCTGTGGGAAAGGTCTCGGTGGGCAGGGAGCTGGACGGGAGGCGGCCGTGTGCCCTGGCAGCAAGGGAGGCCACCAGCATCCTGGGCTGTCAGAGCAGGAGCACGGCCAGGAAATTGGGGGAAGGGATTTTCCAGGTTACTGCATCCCGATTTCAGATCCCCAGTAGAGGAAGGATGTTGGCAAGCTGTAGCAGGTTGAGCAAAGGGCCCTCAAGAATGTCAGGACGCTGCCTATGAGGAGAGGTTGAGGGAGCTGGGCTTGTCCTGCCTGGAGAAGGGAAGTTCTTGCAGAAGCATTGCACCATTCCCAGGAAGTCCGATTCGGGCTTATGTGCGTGGTACGAGACGTAAGGACAAGAGGCAATGGCCCGAAACAAGAGAGGGTCAGGCTGCATATAGGGAGAGAGTTTTCCAGCATGAGGATAGTCAAATGCTGGAAGCCATTTCCCAGGGAGTGTGCACCGTCTCTGCCCCAGAAAGCAAACAGGATGTGTTTCGATAAAGCTGTGAGTAGTTTGGTCTGAGCCTTCTTTGAGCAGGAGGTTCAGACACCTCCCGAGGTGCCTTCCAGCATGAATGAGACACCTGAAGGAGGCTGTGACCCCATGGGAAGCCCGCGCTGGAGCAGGCTCCTGGCAGAACCTGTGACCCCATGGAGAGAGGAGCCCATGTTGTAGCAGTTTTTCTGGCAGGACTTGTGACCCCACGGGGGACCCATGCTGGAGCAGTCTGCTCCTGAAGGACTGCACCCTGATGAAGGCACCCACGCTGGAGCAGGTCATGAAGAAATGCGGCCCATGGGAAGGACCCACATTGGAGAAGTTCATGAAGGACTGTCCCTCGTGGGAAGGACCCCCCGTTGGAGCAGGGGAAAAATGTGAGGAGGATGGAGCAGCAGAGACAACGTGCAATGAACTGACTGCAACCCCCATTCCCTATCCCCCCGTGCCACTTGGAGAGAGAAGGCAGAGAAATCAGGAGTGAAGTCGAGCCCAGGAAGGGGGGAGGGCTGGGGGGAAGTGTTCTGAGATTTGGTTTTGTTTCTCATTATCCCACTCTGATCTGATTGGTAATAAATGACATTAATTCTCTGAGTTGAGTCTCTTTTGCCTGTGATGGTAATTGGTGAGTGATCTCCCTGTCCTCATCTTCACCCACGAGGAGGGGGAGTGATAGAGGGGCTTGGTGGGCAGGTGCCTTCCAGCCAGGGTCAGCGCACCACAGAAGCAGAACATTTCCTTCTCTTTAAATTGTTTCCTTAATTTCTTTGTTGCTTCATTTTAATTTTGGACATTTTCTGAACCGTTCTGCCATAATCAGGCCTCTAACATTAACAACAATATATCTGTGTCTCATGTGGAGTTCAGTGCCCTAAAACCTCCCTGCCCAGGACTCTCCTTGCCACTGCTCGCCCTTTCACACAGCCAGTCACACTCTGAGGGGCTGAGCTCTCTCGACTGATACAGAGAAGAAGGGTGACCATCTTCAGTGAAACGCTCTGCTTCTCCATGGCCAACATATCTGTGTTTCCAGCACTTCTGGAAGGAGTCCCTAAATCAGCAAGACCCACTGCCTTCACATTCCCTCGGGGTATGTGGATTGGCGCTCTATTTTAGGTGAAGAACGGGATGAGGTTGTCCTTACCCAACACCAGGCACCTCAATGCAGATGTCTAGACTTGCCTTTGGAGTAAATGGAGAGAAAGAAGTTGTCTCAGCCGAGATGCCTGGAGATTTCCTGGTGACCAGCTAATGCTCCAGAAGGGAGCCCTGGGTCACATTTCCAAGCACCTTATGGGCACTTCTGTAAGCCAGGGCAGCTCAGACAGCAACGGCCTCTCTATGTGGGCAAATGAATCCAGACCTGAATGTAGGTCTTAGTCTCAAGTTGAAACCTACTTAAAAATTATTCTAAAAATACCTGAAAACAATCTTCCTTTTCAGAATGTCAGCTATTTGGGCTCAGTTCTTTTTTCTTTTCTTTTTTTTTTTTTTTAATTTAGGAGGACCACATGAGTACACTACAGTAATTTCCCTCTGCCAGCATATTCATATGCAGTTGTTTATCAAAATACTTTTCCTACCAGTGCTCTGAGTGGAGAAATTTTGTTCTGAAAATATACTATATCTATATCGACATATTTCCCATCTCTTCTTCAGCCTCTCTGCCCTCTCTCTTTCCTCTACCTGTTTTGTCTTTATAGAGAACTCCAGGTAAAGATTTATTGAGTAATTAAATGTGGGAGATATTTCTGGGCATCATCTAGTTCCCCTCCACACCCCTTACTCAATGGAGGGCTCCCACCACTTCAGTGTCATCCACAAACATGCTGAGACTGAACTCTGTCCCATTGTCCGGGCCATCACTAAAGGGGTCAGACAGCATTGCCCCCGGCACTTCTCAGTGAGGGATGCCTCTAGAAACTGGCCATTGGTTGGACTTTCTAACAATGATTGTTATGTCATTCCCCCCCGCCATTGCCATGACATTTCAAAGACAAAGGACAGCGGCCTTGCGATGACACCAGCCATTTCCCCCAGACCCCTCGGGTGCATCCCCTCTGGTCCCATGCACTCGCCTGTGTCCAACTGGCACTAGTGCTCCCCAGCTGCATCTTGCTCTCACATGGGTGAAGCTTTGCTGCCACAGAGGCTGCTAGGAGACTCAAGGACCAGGGAGACCTGGGGAAAGATCCTACCAGGAAAGGAGGAGGGACGTGTGGCAATGTGATCCTCAGCCTCTTCCATGTCTCTGCAAGGCCTTTTTGGACTCACTGGAGGTTAAAGTAATTGAGTCTTGCTTGGATGTATCTGCACCTCACTGTCGGGAGGGTATCTCGGGCCAAGTTAGCCTCAGAACCCCACTTGGGACTTCATCTTGGAGGGGGTTTCGTTTGGAAGGCAGAGCCCAGGAGTGAGGAGTTCACCCTCACGGTGAAATCTTTGTCTTTATCTCCAGGCTGAACGCTCATTGGTTTTTTCCTCCCAACATGCACCATCATTAAGAGCCTGGCTCCGCATTCTGCATGACCTAATTGTAGGTACGAGCAGGCTGGAATGAGGGCCCTCCCAGCCTTCCCTGCTCTGGGCTGGACAAGCCCAGTTCCCTCAGCCTCTCCTCACAGCAAAGTGCTTCAGTCCCGGGTTGTCCTGAGGGCCCTTTGCTAAACCCACTCCAGCTTGGCAATATCGTTCCTGAATTGGGGGTCTGAAATGTGGATGGAGTATTCCAGAGAATTCTTTGCCCTCAGTCTTCTGGCCATGCTCCTGGTTGTACAGCTGGTGGCCTCCCTTGCTGCCAGGGCACAACGGCTGCCTTCTGTCCAGCTCGCTGACCACCAAGAGCTTTCCCACAGGGCTGGTCTCATCCAGGCAGGTCCCAGGCTGTGCCATTGCTAGGGTGAGTCCCCTGCAGGGGCAGAAACTGGCACTTGTCCTTCTGGGATCTCATGAGGCTCCTGCCAATACGTGACGTCCTTCTCCATGAACCCCTTCATTGAGCACAGAGACCTTGACAGTAAAAACTCAAGCAAAAAAGGCATTGAGTCCCTGAACCCCATCCGTGTCTCCTCTTCATGAGATCACCGTCCTCGTTCAGCAGTGGGCTGAACTACTCTCCTACTTGAGACAGCCTCTTCCAGGTCCTGGAACCTACCCAACCCTGTCCGCATCCCATGTGAGGTTTAGCAGACATCCCTGCTCCAGGTCTGCCAGGGTCTGGACAAGGAGAGATGTCGAGCAGGTCTGGTTATTCCCCCCGTACAGGCACGGAGCCCAGCAGGAGGAAGGAAATGGCCGTGCAGCACAACTCACCCATAGACCTGTGCAGAGCGGGCAGTGCTGGAAGTGGCCGATTGCGGTTTAACCTGGCAGGCAGCTAAAGACACAACACAGCTGTTTGCTCACTGCCCCCACCCAGTGGGATGGGGGAGAGAATCAGGAAAAAAAGGTAAAATTTCTGGGTTGGATAAAGACAGTTTAATATGACAGAAAAAGTAAGCAAATAATAACAACAACAACAATAAAAAACAATATACAAACCAAGTGATGTGCAGCACAATTGCGCACAAGCCCCAGACCACAGATGCCCAGCTAGTTCCCGAGCCGTGGTCCCAGCTGTCGGCCAGCTTCCCCCATTTATAAAATAAGCATGATGTCACATGGTATGGAATATCCCTTTGGCCAGTTTGGGTCAGCTGTCCTGGCCATGTCCCCTTCCCAGCTCCTTGGGCACCACCAGCCTCCTCACTGGCAGGCCAGTATGGGAAGCTGAAAAGTCCTTGCCTTGGTGTAAACATTGCCTAGCAACAACCAAAACATGTGTGTCTTATTAGCATTATTCTCATCCTAAATCCCAAACACAGTACTATGCCAGCTACTAGAAAGAAAATTAATTCCATGCTAGCCGACTCCAGGACACAGATTAGTGAGGCCACCAGTGAAAGCTCACTCTGGTCGCATTCTCTAACACATCGCCACATGCCCACCTCCCCTCAGCCCATGGAGAAACCAAGCACAGCAGCACAGCCTCGTGGGGGCAATTTCATTAGCCTGTTCCTGACCTCAGCTTTGGAAGAAGAACCCAGCCTCCAGACCCTGGCGTTGAGAAAATGCCTTTTTATTACAGAGATGTGAGAAGGGAGGCCCGCTGGGCCATTGTGCCAGACACATGTGCAAAGACATGTGGGTCAGAAAGACTGCGTTTGTGCCTCTGGAGAAGTGGCGTAGATGCATACGTTCCTTGGAAAATATAATTATCCTAGATAAAACAACCAAAGCACAGTGGGTTCCCCCGATATATTGGAAATACCTTGTGAAGACACACAGGCAGCTTATTGCTTCTGAAAGACTACTGATTGAAACAGCTTCTTCAGTGCGTCTTTGAGTTGCTGGTTCCTCATGCTGTAGATGAGGGGGTTCACAGATGGAGGTAAAACCGAGTACAGAAGTGACACCATGAGATTCAGGATCGCAGAGGAGACAGACGGGGGCTTCAGGTAGGTGAATATGCCAGTGCTGACATACAAGGAAACCACGGCCAGGTGACGGAGGCACATGGAAAAGGCTTTGTGCCGTCCCTGCTCAGAGGGGATCCTCAGCACGGCCCTGAAGATCTGCACATAGGACACCACAATGAAAACAAAACACCCAAATCCTAAACAGGCACTAACCACAAGAAGCCCAACTTCCCTGAGGTAGGCATCTGAGCAGGAGAGCTTGAGGATCTGGGGGATTTCACAGAAGAACTGGTCCACAGCATTGCCGTGGCAGAGGGGTAGGGAAAATGTATTGGCCGTGTGCAGCAGAGCATAGAGAAACCCACTGCCCCAGGCAGCTGCTGCCATGTGGGCACAAGCTCTGCTGCCCAGGAGGGTCCCGTAGTGCAGGGGTTTGCAGATGGCAACGTAGCGGTCGTAGGCCATGATGGTGAGAAGACAATACTCTGCTGAAACGAAAAAAACAAACAGAAAGAGCTGTGCAGCACATCCTGCGTAGGAGATGGTCCTGGTGTCCCAGAGGGAATTGGCCATGGCTTTGGGGAGAGTGGTGGAGATGGAGCCCAGGTCAAGGAGGGAGAGGTTGAGGAGGAAGAAGTACATGGGGGTGCGGAGGCGGTGGTCACAGGCTATGGCGGTGATGATGAGGCCGTTTCCCAGGAGGGCAGCCAGGTAGATGCCCAGGAAGAGCCCGAAGTGCAAGAGCTGCAGCTCCCGTGTGTCTGCGAATGCCAGGAGGAGGAACTCAGAGATGGAGCTATGGTTGAACATTTGCTTCCTCTGGGTGTCATTACCTGTAGAGGAAGAGAAGGCAGTACTGAGGTAGGCTGGACTGCTCCAAGCAATAGATATTACAAGTCTCATTGCAACCCCACATTATGACTCTTTCTTTTTCTGGAAGACCTCTCTGCAGCTCTCTTACTTGAGCTCTGGGTTTTGCTGGCTGAGGGTGCCATTGGGAGCAAGGACTCTGCAATGGGCTCCTGAGGAGTCCTTCTTGCCGTGCAGCGAGAGGGAACTAGGAATGCAGGGTGATGTCCAATTAAATGCACTCATGATATATCAAAAATCTTTTCAGCATTGTGGTTTGCAATTTGCCCAAGTGCAGAAGAGGGCTGAGGGGATTTGGGGTTGTTTCTCTTCTTCTAGTTGCAAGTGGAGTGGTTTGGGATGGAGGAAATCCCTGACATTTCTAAGGCACTCCAAGTGAAATCTTGTGGGTCCTGCGAGGCAAAGGGACTTTCCTCCACAGTGCTGAGAGAGGAGAGCTGCTCTGCCCATCAGCCCTGTTCTCAGCTGCCCTGTGCTGGCAGCTTGGAGCTGGAGGATGATCACCCCAGGTGTTCCTCTGAAAAGAAACAGGGTGCTGCTGAGAGCAAAGAAATCCAGGTTCACCAAGCAGATTGAGAGAGTACCTGAGAGGGTACCTGAGGAGGATCTCATCTCTCCCCTTCCAAACAGGAACACAAAGAGTTCATTCCATCTGCCCACGTTCAGCTGCCCAGAAGCATTTCTACAGCCTTAGCACTGAGGTGTCTTCTCCATGGGGATCCTTGCGAGCACAGAGATACTATGGGAGAGCTGTGCCCTTCTGGAGGGCACCCTGCAGCCCAGCAGGACACCCCAGGGAAACAGCTGAAGGTCCTGAGGTTGCCCGGAGGAGACTTGGGCACTTTGCTCCCATAGACACATCTGCATAGCAGGACCCGAAGGGTCGCTGTCCCAACAGGAGATGAACCTGCCACCGCAGCCCCCACCCCCTTCCGCACCGAGAAGGCAAATCCAAGGGTGAGCGGAAGGGCAGCACAGGCAGGAGGGGTGGGCAGTGACATGCCACCATGCTGCTGCCAAGGGAGGAGGGACACACCAAGACTGCTGGACATCAGGGGTTTGTCCTTCTCTGGGCTCTGGCTGCTCCAGAGGCAATGCACGCCCGAGAGCCCATGGGCTTGAGGGCAGAGGCTCTGCTGAGGCTGGGAAAGGAGACCAGGGAGGAGTTGCTCAGGGGAAGGTGTCTGCAGTGCAGGGACAGCAGGGAGGTGCCCACATCCCCCTCCCCAGCGTTTCGGGCAGCAGCTCCCTCTCACTCCCTGCCCGTGTCTCTGCTGCTTGGAGCTGCTCCTGCCAGGAGCCGTCACCTCCCTGTCCCCAGCCCAACTCCCTGTCAGTGCTCACAAACCCCATCCCTCCTGCTGTGTGCTCACCTCTGCCTGCAAACACCTCCCAGGGGCAGGGCACTGCCCAGGGGCCTCTCTGCCTCTGCAGGGGCTAAAGACCAGATCTCAGAAACCTGATGGGGCTGCGAAGGGCAAGTTGTTGCTGCTGCGTTGGCTGGAGGCAGCTGGGAACAGCGCTTTGAGGTGCTTCTCCCAGACTTACTTGTCTCTCAGGCTAAGAGTCTAGGAGTCGCAAAGCCTTCTTCTAAGCAGAAACAGGAAGTTTGATCTCCAGTGCCAACCCCGGACAACCAGACAAAGATTCAGGAAAGCCCTTCCCTTTCCAGGAGCCACTAACCTGATGGGCTTCTTGAGAAGTCCCCTTAGAAATGTCCCGAGGGAGAGCTGAAGCTGTGAGAAGCCCTGACCCATGCAGCACTCTCTCGACAGCAGAAGGACCGTACCCTGCCCTGCCATGCTGGGGCTTTCTCCTTCCACCCACAGCTTTCCCTTTCCCTTTCCCTTTCCCTTTCCCTTTCCCTTTCCCTTTCCCTTTCCCTTTCCCTTTCCCTTTCCCTTTCCCTGGCAGGCAGCAGAGTCCCTGCGCCAGCACACAGTCCCCGGGGGTGCAGGGACCCTGCTCGGAAGGACAGACCTGGACAACCCTGGTTGCACGCCCACCTTCACAGCCCTGCAGCCATCGTCAAGACAAGGGAGCTGTCTTGCCTTGTGCCTCTGATGGTGCAGCAGGGAAGCCCTGCTCTGGAGCACGTCCTCCTTTTCCTCCACACCTGAGAAAAGCAAGGAGAGCCATCCTGACAGATCCTATGAGAGGTGGCATGGGCCAGGTCTAGTACAGGCTTCCAGGCACTCATCTGCATTGCCCTGCAGCCAGAGACTTACCATGTCAAGGGCTGGGAAGATTTCTCCCCTGGTGAGCTCTCACTTGTCCTCCCAGCCCAGACTGCCTTTAACTTCTCTCGTTCCTCTTGTCTGCTCTCAGTGCCTGCAGGCAGTGCCCTCAGCCCTGCTGCGCTTTGCAGAGGAGCTGCTCCTGGGCAGAGCTGTCTCTCTGCAGCGCTGCCCGCTTGCCATGAGCTCCCTCCATCCCAGGAGCCCAGCCCAGCTCAGCAGCAGAGGACCAGCCCAAGGCAGCACTTTCTCTGCCCCCTCTGGGCTCCCTCAGAGAATGTCCCTGGGGCTCCAGAGGAACCTGCTGTGAAAAAACCTGAAGTCATTACCGATATTTCTGCTCTGAGCTGGGGAAGAGACAGAGTTAGGTCAAAGAATCCCCTCTTCTTGTCCCACTATGGACAGAATACCCAGACAGTCAAAGGGAGACATTTCCTGTCCCTCCTGTACCCATGGAAACCACAGGTGACATCTGGGGTACCAGAGGGTGTCCAAGACATGTGCAGGTAACTCTGAGCTCTGATGGAGCAATTCAGAAGGACAGGGCAGCATCTTGGTTCATTGTTTGGAGGCTGGTGGGACTTTCCTTTGGCCAGCTGAAGTGACAGTAGATGCCCACATTTAGAATAATGAAGCCTGTCCCTGCTCAGTATGGCCAGGACAGCTTATAGAGGTATTCCTCTGAGCAAACGGAGTCATTGCCATTGGGAGAGCTAAGGCTCTCTCTCTTCTCCACCAGACCTTCATTGACAGTTATGGCAGGCTTAGGTGAGGAGCGATCAAGAGCTGACTCCATGTTGGAGAGAGCCACTCTCAGCTGCCCCAAAATGGACCAGCCACTGCCCAAAGCTGAGCCAATAAGCAATTGCAGTGGCATCTCTGTGATAACCTCTTGCAGAAAGGATAAAACCCAGTGTGCAGCAGCTGTAAGAGAGAAAGTACCCTGGAGGCACCAAGGAGAGTGAAGAATGAGGTGGGGATGAGAGAGAGAGGCTGGGTGGGCACCTGGTGGCCAAAAGTCAACCCACCACCCCCTGACATTCACAGGACAGCACTGTGCAAATGCTGCTTTTGGTGTCTGGAGGTTCTTTGCATCGGCTTTTCAGCACAGCTGGCAGATGCGCCAAGAAACGTGATGCTCACCTGGATCTGAAAAGCTGTCTCATCCTTGTCAGCCTTGGCTCTCATAGCTAAGAAATGCTGGAGTCTCAGCTCCCAAGGGGAGTGAGGAAGGAGAGGAGCAGAGCGCAGATGCCAGGTCACAGAGTGGCAGAGTTTGGCCCGTTCCGGGAACGTTCAGTGGGCAGTATCACTCAAGGGGAGCAGCATTCAGTGCAACGGCTTTTCAGGGGCAGCATCCTCTAAGCACATAAAGCGTCCATGCCGATAGTCCAGCAAACAAGTGGACGTCTCAGGACAGCAGCTTGGCTAAACAGGCACCTTGTCGGGATGCTCCATCGAAAAAGGGAAGCACGGAGGGTGTGGATAGAGGACCTCACTTCAAAGGAGGAATTTAGAAACAGGGAGGGCTTTAGGAAAGACAAGGCTCCTGTGGAGTTGATACTTGCTTGGATGTCCAAGGGCGTCAAGATGAGCTGTTAGTATTGAAGTTACAGTTCAAGGAGAATCAACAAAATTAATGTGTGGGCACTGCTGAATTTTGCCAGAGAAGATGCAGAACTGTCTGAGGTACTCTTTGTCCTCTTTGCCTCTGTCTTCACCAACAAGGTCTCCAAGGACTTTATGCCTTGAAGCAGGACTCTGGAGGAGAAAGACCAGCAGTGGATGTGGACCAAGCCAGGGGTTACTTGATCAAGTATTAACAGTCCACAGAACTGGCAGGGCTGTATCCAAGGGTGTTGAGGGAGCCAGCTGATATCATAGTGAGGTCAGCCTGTGTTGTCTGTGTGGCATGGAACATGCCTTTGTATTTGGTTTCTGTGTATCTGAAAGAGAAGGTGACTGGATGAACCCAGGGCAGATCACACTTGACTGTCCTCATTCCTTGCTAAGATGAAAGGACTGCATTTCTTGATACGGGAGCAGCAGCGGGGTTCATTTACCTGGAGTTCCTTAGGGCTTTCAACACCATTTCCCACCATATCCTTGTCTCCATGTTAGGACATTTCTGATTGCCCGATCCTCTATCAAAATAGCAATGTGAGCAATTGCATGACACTACAGGTGATGAAAGGGGGCACTTATTTCATGGATTTGCTGCCCAAGGAAGAAAATACCCCAGCAACCATCTCAGGAACTCCACAGAGAGTACAAAATAAGCAAAGGGCTGCATCACAGGAACCCCACACAGCCCTGATGACATCCTTTTGCTCTGCACACCTGCTAATCCTTTCCCCATTGGCCGTGATTTTCTTATTTTGGACCCTCCTGTGGTGGGTGAAGGATCGGGCATCTGCCCACATACCAAAACAGCTTGTGCCTTTCACTGTTGCCCAAGTAGAAAGGATTCAGCTGAAGCTGAGGGTGAGAATTCACTCATGGGCACCCAGGAATTTCAACTCTATTAACTTCCTGTCTTCTAAAAGCCTGAACAAGTGGTCAGAAGAGAAAGATGAAATGAGAGAGGATACTCACTGTTTTTTCAGGCCATACACAGCTGGATTTTGTCTTCATAGATAAGGTTTAATTCAGGTTATTTTTGCTACCAAGTGTGGTTTTTGAAAGTGTTCTGATATTGTGTGATTCCCTTTTTAGGTGCTAAAGACTGTCTAGAAAAGCACCGTCAAACGTAAATAGCTGTACGGAGTGCTTTCCCTAATGTCGACAACATGAAGGGGAAGGGACAAAAGTTCCATTCAGGCTGGAAGTGGCCTTGCAAGATGTCTATAGACCAACATTGTGCTCAAAGCAGGGTCACACCAGGTTGCTCGTGGCTTTATCCAGATGTCTCTTTGAAACTTCCAGGGATGGAGGCAGTCTACATTCTCTTCAAAAGCTCTTCCCAGGTCTGATTTGCCTCATGTGTCAAAAATTTCTCCCTATATCGAGCCTGAGCCTCTCTTGTTGCCCGCTGCCTCTTGTCCTTGTGCCTTGCACCGCAATGTCTTCTTGGAAACTGCACCGAGGCAGTGCAAGGCTGTTCCATCCTCCCCCAAAAGCCCTCCGTTCTCCAGTCTGAACAAGTCCAGCTCCCTCAGCCCCTCCTAACAGGGCAGGTGCTCTAGCCATGACCATCTTTCTGGCCCTCCACTGAACTGGCTCCAGTTGGCCAATGTCTCTCTGGCATTACAGTGCATCAAAACATGCTAAAGTGTTCTGGATGCGGTCTAACGTGTGCTGAGTAGAGGAAGATGATAATCACTGCCACTGACTGTGCTCCTGCTCATACAGCCCAGGGTGCCGTTGGCCTTTGCTGAACGGCTCATGGTTTGCCTACTGTAACCCAAAGACCACCACAGCCTTTCCTGCAGAGCTGCTTCCTATACCTCGGCAGTCACAGGCCTCTGGCTTTGCAGGGGCTCAGTCCACCTCACGAGCAGGACTTTGGATTTGTCCTGACTGCATATCGCGAGGTTACCTCTGTGCCTCCAGCCTGTCTAGGTCCCTTGGGACGGCAGCCCTGTCCCCCAGTGTAGTGTCTGCTCTCCTCAAAGTGCTCTGTCATCTAGAAATCATATGAAAAAATACTCTCTCATCTTCTCTGCATCATTAAAAAGGCATTAAATGGGACAGATTGCAGGACCCTGTTAGATAGACACATCCAGGCACAGTAGCACACATTGACCACACCCATCCAAGCCTGAAAGTCCAATTGTCTTTTTGACCATCTACCTGTTCATCTATGTAGACCATAATGACCTTACTGGGACACCAGAACAGTGTGGGGAATGATGCTGAAAGCCTTGCTGACTTTGAGGTAAGGGGCAACCGCTGCTCTCCCCGCATCCACCAATCCTGTCCTTCCATCACAGAAAGCAAAAAAGATGGGCAGGCACAGTCTACCATGGGTAAATCCAGTCACCTTCTCTTAATGCTCCCCAGAAATGGGATCCAAGTGCACGTGCTCTGGGGACAGCCTTTAGTTCCCCTGCTCATCCTTTTGGGTCTTTTTCAGAAAGTACATGCAGCGTTTGGGTGCTGCCGGTTGGCAGGGACTTCCCCCAGTCTCCATGTCCTTTCCAAGATGATGGAGAGTGGCCTCCCTGTGGCATCGGCCTGCTCTCTCAGCTCCCTGGGATGCTGCCCCTTCACTCCCACAGACTGGTAAGGATTGAGCTTCCTCAGGTAACTCCTGACTTAATCCAAATTCGCCAACGGTTGTTCTCCTCCAGAGTCCTGCTCCAGGTAGAAAAGCCTCAGAGACCTTTCTGGAGGAGACGAAGGCAAGAAGGACACAGAGAACTCAGACCTATCAACACCTGCTCTTACTAAATTCAGCAGTGGCCACTCATTCTCTTTGTTTCTTAACTGTTCCTGAAGCAGCAGCAGCAGCAGCAGCTCCTTTTGGTGTCCCTGTAGCCCTTGCAAGGGTCTACACTGGGAAGCTTTAGCTTCCAGGAAACCATCCCTACTTCTAAATCCCTCCTTGAGTCCCAGCATCCACCTCTTGGATGCTTTCTTTTTTCTATGGAGCTTCTTCATGAGGTCCCTTTTTAGCCAAGTTTCTGTCCTGAGATACCCGGTTGTTTTCCTGTGTGTTAATGCGGACAGTTGTTTTGTGTGGAATGTGGTGTCCTGAAAGACCAGAAGTTCAGTGCAGCTCTGCTGCCCTTGAGTGCTGCTGCTGCTACTGTGGGATTGCCCACAAAAGTCCCCTGAGGAGGCTAAAATCGTCTCCTCTAGAGACCCAGCATCTCTACTTTGCTGCAGTCCTTTCTCATTCCCCTTGTGAGCTGAGATTTCATGGTCACTACAGCCCAGGCTCACACTCATTTTCACAGCCCTGATCAGCCCTCCCTCTGCAGGGACTGGATTCGGGTCAGCATCACCTTGGTTGGCCCACCTTGCACCTGTATAAAGAAGTTGTCCCAAGAGACCCAGAAGCCTGCTGGACAATATGCACCCTGCTGTGCACCCCTTCCAGTGAGCGCCAGAGTCATTCAAGTCCCCAGTAAGACCTGGGGTCATTCATCTGGAGACTTCCTTGGGTTGCTTAATTAATGAAGGCGTAGTCCACTTCCTTACCCCGGTTGCAGGTTCTTCATCTCCCACCAGGATGCCACACTAAGTGGCCTGTCCTCTCACCCTCACCCACAAGGCTCACACAACCTGTTGCACATCCCGTAGAGGAGCACCATACGTACAACAAGCTCCTTCAGACGGAGGTCATCCCCCACCCCATCTTCCCGGCCTGCCTCTCCTGAAAAGCCCATACGCACCATGGCAGCACCACTGTGAGCTGTCCCACCGCCCCTCACCATTTACTCCATCAATGCCAAGAGTCTATAGTGGCACTTGGGACTCCGGCTCTCCAGCGGTCTGTGCCCCAGGCTGAGGCCATTGATGCACGTTTGGGCTGCAGCACCTCAGCCGTGGCACCAGGGAGAAGCTCAGACTTGTCACAGGCAAACCAGGACCAAGTACCCAAGACCCATGCTTTGCATGAGACCAGAGACATGCTGGAGGAGATGGCAGATGTCAGTGTGAAGGCATAGAAAGAGGCAAATCTTCTCTCCCCGAGGCCAGAGGCAAGCAGGGCTGGCCTCTGCTGTCCTGGCAGGAGAGGGCTTTGCTCTCCGTGGTGTCTCTGCAGCCCCTGAGAGCCTGTGGTGGAGGTGAAGCTGATCTCAAGGAAGGACAGATGCTGCTGAAAATGTCGTTGGGTGTGGACATCCTGTGACCCAGGAAAACTCTGAAAATCCTTGGGCGGTTCCTTGCTTGTATCATCAAGTGAGTGAATAAGAGGTTGTCTTTAAGAAGAACCAGCAGACTTTGGGAATAGGCAAATGAGTGGAGATCCCAGTGGGATATGCTTCCTGTGCATGAACTTCTGCATCAACTGGATGGAGCTGGGTCAGACCCCGTCTCATTGCAGTGGTGGGATTCAGTAGATGGCCAACAGAAACTGATGCAATCGGACATGCCATCTGGAGTGTCTGTCTCACACCCACTCTGGACGCAGATGCCTTTCCTGTAGGTCCTGTGCGGTCCCTGCCAGCCACATGCACTTGTGCTGGAGGGCCCCGGCATCTCACATCATAGCACTGCAGGCCTGTGTTTGGCTGTTGAGTAGCTGCCCTGAATTGGCTTGGGCAACGTAGGGATGTCCATGAGACATCTGCCATTACAGTCAAAGGTGATCTAGTATCTACAGCTGATGCAGAAGATGGCTGACGGCTATGGCAAAGACTCCTTCTGGCCCCCTGACTACCTCAGTAGGCTGCCCTGGACGTAAGGAGTAGGGAAAAGTTCAGTTGTCCAAAATGTGGGCATCTGCTGTTGGCCAAAGGTATTCCCCTCTAAGCTCCAAGACCATGCCTCCAGATACTGCCCTGTCTCTATGAACGGCTCCATTGGAGCTTGCAGTTCCCTGCACATATCTTGGACCACGCCTGACACCTCAGATGTCACCAGGTGTTTGAGTCTGAACAGGTGACTCCTGGCCTCCATCTCCAGTAATTCCCATGGGAACTGAGACAAGCAGCTCCCAGGCAGCAGGTGCCTATTTGGTGCCCACCTGACCTGAGGCAAGAAGAATCCCACCTCCTGAGGCTTTGTGGGAGCCATAGGTGAGAGCTGAGTCCCCTTCCAGCCCCAGGACTGCAAACCAAGGATGAGATGCCTCAACTGAATCAGCTGACTCCCTTCCCTCAGCAGGGGTAAAGGAGAGCCCTCGCTGTCCCTACCTGGGTGTCCTGTCTAATGCCGACACAAGGAAAGGAGATTCTTATGCCCAACGCTTTTTTTTATTAGGAGGAATGACTCTGCCAGAAAGTGTTTCTCCCCAGCTGTGGGAGGGAACGTCAGTGATTCCTTCAGCCTGTTTCACAGCAGGTTCCTCTGGAGACCCAGCGACACCTTAAGAGAGCCCGGGGGGCGTGGGGGGACAGAGAAAGTGCTGCCTTGGGCTGGTCCTCTGCTGCTGAGCTGGGCTGGGCTCCTGGGATGGAGGGAGTTCATGGCAAGCGGGCAGCGCTGCAGAGAGACAGCTCTGCCCAGGAGCAGCTCCTCTGCAAAGCGCAGCAGGGCTGAGGGCACTGCCTGCAGGCAGCGAGGGCAGACAAGAGGAGTGAGAGAAGGTGAAAGACTTCTGGTGTGGGAGCTCACCGGGGAAAGAAATCTTCCCAGCCCTTGACACGGTAAGTCTCTGGCTGCAGGGCAATGCAGACGAGTGCCTGGAAGTGTCTCCTAGACCTGGCCCATGCCACAACTGATAGGACCTGTCAGGATGGCTCTCCTGGCTTTTCTGGTGTGGAGGAGAAGGATCTGCTCCAGAGCAGGGCTTCCCTGCTGCATCCTCAGAGGGACAGGGCATGATGGGTCCCTCCTCCCAGCGATGGCTGCAGGGGTGCCAGGCTGGGTGTGGGGCTGCCCTGGGCTCCAGGCAGGGTCCTTGCAGCCCAGGTGGGCTCTGTGCCAGGACAGGGACTGTGCTGCCTGCGAGGAGCAGCACTCAGGTTTTCTGGGGAGCTCCCCACGGTGCTGTGGGGAGAAGGTCTGGGTGCAAGGAGCGACACCCGGCAGGGCATGACAGGGCAGGGTCCTTCTGCTGTTCAGAGGCTGCTGCATGGATCAGGGCTGCTCACAGCTCCAGATCCTCCCAGGGCTGGAGGGTCCAGGCAGGGGCTATCTGGAAACAAAGGTGCTTCCCTCAGGCTTCAATTTCATGCTTTGGGGGTGTGAAGGGAAACGGAGCTGCTCACATTTGAGAAGTGACTGAGATTCTTAACCATTACGTGGCATGATCAGAAGGTCTTCTAGGAACCTCAGAAAATGCCTTCGCCTACCCCTCAGCCTGCAGGCATCACCAGCATCACCTTGGCTGGCAACATCACGGTTCGTCTGACCTGCTCTTTACCCGTCGGAAGCAGGGAGATGTCTCTAGGCGGTGCCCTCCCAGGGAGAGTTTTCTGTAGGGCAACACTGAGTGCACCAACGGTGGGATGGGGTCTCTCAGAATTTCCTGTGAGGAAAACATTGTGGGGCAAAGCAGCAGGTTGAAAAGGACCGGGAAGCCGAGGGGTGGGCAGGGAAGAAGATGAAACTGAGAAGGCAATGTCATGGGAAGGAGAATTGGGAAAGTTCCCTGTCACCCCCTCCAGTGCAGACCCCTTCCTCTGAGCAAGCCCCCTTGCCTCCTGTCTGACCCAGCAAAGTCTCTGCCCTCGTGGCCATGGGGCACAAGGCATCAGCTGCCCCCTGTGCAGCCAGAGCTCCAGCAGAGCAGCGGTGCCTCTCTCCAGCCCTGTGCCCATTTTTCTCTGCGCAGCACAGGGGCTGAGCGTGACTGCCTTGCAGCATCGCTGTCTGGGAGGCTGCCTGCACGGCTGGTGAAGGTGACGACTGTCTTAAGTGCCTTTCCTTCTGTTTGTGGTGCTGCTCCTCCTCTTCCCGCCTGTCTGTGCTGCTCCTGCTCCTGCTCGTGGGCTCTGTGGGGTTGGGGGAGTTTCAGACAGTGACCCTTGAAGCCCTGCTAGGCAGGGGTCTGCATGGGAGTGAGGTGCCCCAGCCCCCTTCGAACCCACGGGGGCAGATGCGTCCCCCAGAGCGACTCCGGGATCACTTCAGCACTTGTCTGAGCTGCTCCTTAGCCCCTGCACACACAGAGATTTCTCTGGCCGGTGCCCTGCTGCCAGGAGGGGTCTGTAGGGAAGAGCCGAGCACACAGCGGGTGGGATGAGAGCTGTGAGCACTGGCAGGGAGGAGACTTGGGGGCAGAGAAACGGGTCCCAGCAGGGACAGCTCCAGGCAGTGGTGACATGGGCAGGGAGTGAGAGGGAGCTGCTCCCAGAAATGCCACGGAGGGGGCATTTGGCATCTCCCTGCCATGCCCTGCAGTGCAGACACTTTCCCCAGAGCAACTCCCTGGTCTCCTCTCCCACCCAGCAGATATTCCCACCCTTAATGTCACAGGGACTTGATCATGCGTTTCCTTCCCAGCGGCCCAACCACCGAAGAGGAGAAACACTCAAGCGTCCAGCTGTGTCTCCCTCTCCTGACTCCCTTGGCAGGAGTACTTTGGCATTTTCCCCTCTTGTCCCTGCCGCCCTTGTTCTTCCCCGTTAATCGCTGGTGTGAGGGGCGAGGACTAGGGTGCAGCTCAGACACCAGTGCTGCATGTTGTCTCATGCAGATGGATCCATGGAGGAAAAGCATCCGCGTCCTCTCCTAATGTTTGGGGCTCTGGGCACTGCGGTGTATGGGGCCAAGAGTGAGCTTACTCTTCCTGCAGGACCCCTCATGTTTATGACATTCAGGTATTTTCTTGGGGGGAATGGGTGGGAGTGGGTCCTGCTTGGCTGCAGGCTGCCCTCCAAAAGGGCCTAGCTCTCCCATGGCATCTCTGTGTCACCTAGCAGTCCCATGGAGAAGACAGGCAGCTGCAATGAGCCCTCTGTATCCCTGCCTAGGAGGGGAGAGCTGAGATCCTCCAGTGTCCAGTTTCTTCTCAGAGGAACATCTGGGTGCAATCGTCCTCCAGCTCAAAGAGGTGCCAGCGCAGGCCAGCCGAGACCAGGGCTGATGGACAGATCGACTCTCTTCACTCTGTATTGAGGAGCAGTTCCTTTGTCTCTCAGAACCCACAAGGTTTCCCCTGGAGCGCAGAAGAAATGCCAAGGGTTTATGCCTTTAAAAAATCCCTCGGGTGTGGATAGGCAAACAGAACAAAGTAAGCAAACCGAAATGCCCACAGCTCTACTCTGCAGTCGGGTGTAGTGGGACCAACAATCAATTATGAGAGGACTTAACCTGATATCACCCTATGTTCCTGTTTAGCTCTTGCTGTAAGCGGGACAAAGTCCTCCAGAGCCCCCCAGAAGAGCTCCCTGCTCCTATGGCACCCACAAGCAGCACCAGCCTGAATGTAGCAAAGACACCTGCCAAAGGTCTTCCTGAAAGGGGAAAAGCGCTTTGGGAGGTTTCCATGAGAAATGCAGTAGGTTAAGCTCTACTCTAACTCTTCCCTGTCTTTTCCTCCATGCACAGACCTCTGTGAGCAGCAGCCGCAGATGGCCAACGGCAGCTCCATCACCCAGTTCCTCCTCCTGTCATTCACAGACACATGGGAGCTGCAGCTCTTGCACTTTGGGCTCTTCCTGGGCATCTACCTGGCTGCCCTCCTGGGAAACGGCCTCATCATCACTGCCATAGCCTGTGACCACCACCTCCACACCCCCATGTACTTCTTCCTCCTCAACCTCTCCCTCCTCGACCTGGGCTCCATCTCCACCACTCTCCCCAAAGCCATGGCCAACTCCCTCTGGGACACCAGGGCCATCTCCTACACAGGATGTGCTGTACAGCTCTTTCTGTTAGTCTTGATCTCAGCAGAGTATTCTCTTCTCACCGTCATGGCCTACGACCGCTACGTTGCCATCTGCAAACCCTTGCACTACGGGACCCTCCTGGGCAGCAGAGCTTGTGCCCACATGGCAGCAGCTGCCTGGGGCAGTGGGTTTCTCACTGCTCTGCTGCACACGGCCAATACATTTTCCCTACCCCTCTGCCACGGCAATGCTGTGGACCAGTTCTTCTGTGAAATCCCCCAGATCCTCAAGCTCTCCTGCTCAGATGCCTACCTCAGGGAAGTTGGGCTTCTTGTGGTTAGTGTCTGTTTAGCATTTGGGTGTTTTGTTTTCATTGTGGTGTCCTATGTGCAGATCTTCAGGGCCGTGCTGAGGATCCCCTCTGAGCAGGGACGGCACAAAGCCTTTTCCACGTGCCTCCCTCACCTGGCCGTGGTCTCCTTGTTTATCAGCACTGCCATGTTGCCTACCTGAAGCCCCCCTCCATCTCCTCCCCATCTCTGGACCTGGTGGTGGCTATTCTGTACTCAGTGGTGCCTCCAGCCATGAACCCCCTCATCTACAGCATGAGGAACCATGAGATCAAGGATGCCCTCAGGAAACTAATGACTGGATGCTTTCCAGAAACAATAAACTGCCTGTTTTCTTCTTCAGAATATTCATAATATATCTCATTACAGGCCCAGCCAGTCTTCTGGAAGTTTTTTTAATGATCATTTTGGTCTTGGGGGAGGGGGGTTTGTGGGGGGGCGTGTGAAGTTTGGGTTATTTGTTTTTTGTTTTACTTATCTGAATGCTTTCCACAAAGAAATGTCTTTATTTGACCCATTTCTAATTCACAATCTATCCAGCTTTTGTGTGACCTGGAGGCTGTGCAAATGAGGAGTCATACCCTCTGGGTGTTTAAACAAAATAAAGTGCCCTGCATTGACTCTTTTTTCTGAGGTCCTTCCTCCAAGACCTGCTCTGCAGCTGCAGGGAGCCTGTGTCCAGAGGGGAAGAAGAAAAGAGCGTCAGCACAGCCGCACTGCCAGGGAGCACCAGCACTTGGTCTTTCCCAAGCTGTTCTCCTTCCATTTCCATGCTCTCCTGAGCCCTTTTTTGGTGGAAGGCCTGGGGGCTCATGAAGCTTGGTTACAGTCCTGCTGTGTGGCGGTCCTGTGACCGCAGGCAGGGAGAGGCAACGGGCACTTCTGATACAGAGCTGGCCTCCATAGCAGCATTTCCATCATACAAGGGGGTCTTCTCAGGGCAGTGCCCGAAGGCTTAGGTGTTCAGAAGCGGGTCTCAAGAACATGCCCAAAGAATAGACTCTGCAGAGAGGCTTGTTGCTTTGCTTGTTTCTCTGTGGGCTCAGTAGGATGAGATCAAGGTCCCAGTGTGGTCTGCTAGGGACTGAGGTCTGGTACCGGTGTTGCTTGTTGGTGGCCAACACCCATGCAGATGGGGAATGGTTCCCAACTCACCTGCCTGGGGCTCTACAGCAGTTCACAGGGCTGCTGGCAAGTGAATGTTTTTCTGGAGGGACTCAGGAGCTGCCAGAAGAGCACAGGGGATCTGCAGGGACAGCGTGTGCCGGGGAGTCAGCGGTGGATGGAGCCCCACTGAGCGTGAGCCTGTCCAAGGTGGAGACCAGAGGTAAAGTGCCAAATCTGGGTGTGAACAGGAAAGTCCGAGCTCTGCAACGCGGGGACACAACGGGCACAAGGAAAGCAGTCTGGTGAGTGATGCGTTATCACCCTCAGTGAAATGACATAGGCTGGATGCATTGCAGCACCAAAATGCATCTCATGGCCTTGGAAGTGAGGCAGGGTACCTCTGCGCACCCTCCATGGCCTCAGAAGAACTTGTGTGGGAGGCAGTCAATGGCAGTGACAGCCCTGAGCTAGGTCTGCCACGCAGCCCGACCGGCACCGGCCCTGCAGAGTCAGCCCGTGGCGCCGGGCACCGCAGCCCACGCGCTCTGCAGAGCAGCACCACCAGCTCAGGGGCTGCGGGGAGCATGAGGAGAGGGTGCGGGAATGGCCGGCCAGGCCAACACAGACATGCTCACCTGGGGAAAGGCTCTGTGGGGAAATGGAATGTCCTGGGAGAAGAGCAGGGCACCACGTGTGTGCAAGGCAAGAGAAATCCTTCGACCGGGCAGGCTGCCCTATCCTTAGGGCCGCAGGAGCTGCCTGAGGAGCCGCAGGGCCAGGACTCTGTGCTGTCCTGGGGAGTGGGACTGGCACGGGGGGCTGCAGGCTGTCTGGGGTGGGGATCTTGTCAGCATGCCAGCCAGAGACACAGTCACCGACCTCCATTTCCTGCTGTGGGACCAGTCCCAACCTGGGCTGCTGTGCTGGGCTGTGCTGGGGCAAGGGCAGGCAGATGGGGAGAGCTGGGGAGGGGCTGGGATGGGAAGTGCCAGGGAGAGGAAAACACCAGTATATCAGCTACAGTGCATGAGTGCGGAGGTTGGGGGCACACGGCAGTGTCCTTGCACAGCCAGGCCTCCTGAGAGAGAGAAGGAGGACCGGCAGAGCAGAGTCTGCTCTGGGCCCTTATTCGCTGGACATCCCGGGGAAGTTGCCCCAGGGCAGCCATCACAGAGCAGCCAATAACAAGCACCATTTCCAGCACTGGCCTCTCAGCCCAGCTCAGAGAGGCTGTTCTTCCCTCCCCAGAGGGACATTGAATGACAAGGTCAGAAGTCCAAGTTTGCATGCTTCAGACGAGACATAAGCATGCACAGTGTGTGTGTGTGGGGAGATGAACCCACAAATGCCATCAGCTATTCCAATGGCCTCACCATCACCACCATAGCCTGCAACCAGTGCCTTCAGACCCCCATGTACTTCTTCCTCCTCGACCTGGGCTCTGTCTCCACTGCTCTTCCATCATGGCATCATCGATCCATGGCCAATTACCTCTGAGACAAGAGTGCAATTTCTTTCTTGGGATGCGCTGCTCAAATATTTTGGTTTCTCTTTTTAGTTGTAGCAGTGTTTTCTTCTCACTGTCATGGCCTATGACCGCTACATTGCCATCTGCAAACCCCTGCACTACGGGACCCTCCTGGGCAGCAGAGCTTGTGCCCACATGGCAGCAGCTGCCTGGGGCAGTGGGTTTCTCTATGCCAGTGTGCACACGGCCAATACATTTTTAATACCTCTCTGCCAAGGATACACCCTGGACCAGTTCTTCTGTGAAATCCCCCAGATCCTCAAGCTCTCCTGCTCAGATGCCTACCTCAGGGAAGCTGGCCTTCTTGTGGTTAGTGGTTTTCTTGTTTGGGGATGTTTTGTTTTCATTGTGGTGTCCTATGTGCAGATCTTCAGGGCCGTGCTGAGGATCCCCTCTGAGCAGGGACGGCACAAAGCCTTTTCCACGTGCCTCCCTCACCTGGCCGTGGTCTCCCTGTTTATCAACACTATGATGATGGCCTACCTGAAGTCCCATTCCATCTCCTCCCCATTCCTGTATCTGGCGATGGCAGTTCTGTTCATGGTTCTACATCCAACAGTGAACCCCCTCATGTACAGCATGAGGAACCTGGAGCTCAAGGATGCCCTGAGGAAACTGATTAGATGGTATTTAACAGCCAGAGACTGTGTACCTTCCTCTGCAAATCATTCCCAATATATATCTTGACAGTCTAAGCCTGTCTTTCCTTCTCTTCGTTTATTCTTTTTTATTTTCTCTCTTTTTTTCCTTTTCCACTTTTGATGATGCTGTCTGCAAAGAAATGTCTTTATTCATCCCCTCCGTCCTAGGTATCCACCTGTCTTGTGTGACCCACAGTGTCTGTGTAAATGAGGAGCCAGACTCTCTCTGCATTTAAGCAAAATAAATTAACCAGCAGCATCTTTTTGTCTGAAGTCAACCCTTAGGGGGGCAGGAATGAATGAGAAATCAAAGCACTTTTGTCCGGGGTTTAATCCCAAGCAGCAACCAAGCCCTACACAGCCGTTCGCTCACTCCAACCACGGCAGCATGGGGGAGAAAATCATAAGGGTAAAAGTGCAAAGACTTGTGGGTTGAGATAAAGACAGTTTAATAGGTAAAAGTCGTGCATGCAAGCAAAGTAAAATAAGGAACTCCTTCACCATTTCCCATCAGCAGGCAGGTGTTCAGCCATCTCCAGGAAAGCAGAGCTCCATCACGTGTAACGGTTACTTGGGAAGACAAATGCCATCAATCTGAACGTCCCCTTCTACCTTTTAAAGTAAAGTGTTAATTCCAGGCATTCACAGGAAAACGAGGACTCTGCGATCACAGGAGAGGCAGCGGGAACCCCGCTGGCACAGGGAAGGGAGACTGGAGAGCTGTTAGCTGAGGAGCTCCAGCGCCAGGATTGCCATGCTGTCCTGGAGAGTGGGGCTGGTGGGGGCAGAGAAGGGGGCAAATGCAGTCAGCATGGAGGGTCACCTACAGTAGGAACAGAGGAGAGCCAGAGGGTGAGTGGCCTCTGTTTCCTCATGCCCTTGCGGCCAGGTCAAGCCCTGGGACCAATGGGGAGCCGGAACCCCCTGCTCTGCCCCCCAGGACCTGCTGTGCCCTTCAGAGGGGCTGGGGCTGTGGGCTGAGTGCCCAGAGCTCTGCAGCACCCTGCCGTGGGCACTGCCGTGGGCCAGCCCAGACTTGGCCACTGTACTGGGAAGAGGCGAGGAGAATTAGGGATTGCTGGGGAGGGGTTGGGCTGGGTTGAAATGTGCCCAGGAGAGAACAAACACAGTGTAGAGCTAAGCTGTGTGAGTGTGCAGGGTGGGGGCATGCGGCAGGGTGCAGATCACGGTGCAGAGCCAAGGGTCACGGTGAAGGAAGCAAGGAGCAAAGGTGCAGAAGAGAGGGGCCCAGTCTGTGCCTTTTTCCCTGGACGCCCTAGGGACGCTGCCCCGGCAGGGCAATTTTCCCTGGCTGCCCCACACACTGGCCATTTCCATCTCTGGCCATACACCTCAGTCCTGAGGAGGGACCTTTGCTGCATGGCCACCTCTGTCCTCCTCCGGGCCTTCATGATACCCAACTCCACTGCCATTATTAATAAAAAGAAAACGAGTTTCCTACTGACGCTCATTACAATCCAAGTCCCATAGCTCTTGCCACAGCTGGTCTCTCAGCCAAGCCCATTCTCAGGCAGGTCCAGCTAGATCAGGGGTTCATGGTCTTGTCTCAAGAGATATTGAAAAAAATCCATTGTTTGAGATCCCACCAACTGGCCTGGGTCTTTCTTCTAGTGTTTGACTCCGAGGGATTTCTCAAAAAAAACCCCAACTCTTTCCACTTTTCCTTGTCCATGATGGTCTCCAGGCCCCAACCATCCTTCTTGCCTTTGCAGGACTTGCTCCAATCTGTCAGGGTCTTTCTTGTGCTGGGGAGCTGCAAACTGGACACAGCACTCCTGATGTGGTGGTTCTGCAGTGGCTTAGCCTTGGCCAGCAGCCAGACACCCACTCAGATGCTCATTCACAGCCCCAACTCAAAAAGACAAAGGGAGACAATAAGATAGATTAGCTCACAGGTCAAGATAAAGACCGGAAGATCACTTACTAATTACTGTCATTGGCAAAGAAGAGCTGACTTGGGGAAAATCAATTTAATTTATTGTCAATTAAAACAGACTTTTGATATGACAAAAATATGAAAGACCATTCCCCCTTCATTCCCAATTCTTCTACCTGCCCCAACCCTGAGAGGTGAAGGGGGATGGTGAATGAGGGGTTACGGTCAGCACAGAACCTCTCTGCCACTCCTTCTTCGTCACACTTTTTCACAGAGATGTGATGTCAATGGAAGAAGAGCCGAGGTGGGGATGGACACCTCCCAGGGCTTTTGTGGTAGGTGGAGATAGAACATATTTAGGAGAGACCAGCAGGGAAGATGAGAAGTGGGGGATGCCCTGTGGGATGTCAGGGCAGCTCAGATAAATGGACATTCTCTATGGAACACGCAACAGGTTAAATGGAGGCGTGGGGGGGGTGTGTGCGTCAGCTTCTAAATGGGCCATCCAGTCTTCTGCTCACCTGGATGGGGTACTCCCAAAAGAGGAAGAACTGGTCAGGCATGTGAAGACCAGTGTCAGCCTGGTCTGCAGTGACCATGTGGTCTCCCACATCCCCAGGGACGAGGGGAAGGAGATTAGCAGAGCACAGACCCTGCACATGAGGGAATGAGACTTTGGCCTCCTGCGGGCACTGGCAGGTGGGATGCCACGGGGGCAGTGTCAGGGCCCTGAGAGCATCCATCGGCCTTCATGGCCCTGACCAGCATAACCTGCAGCCTCCACCTGCATCCCTGTCCATGGGCCCAGGAGCCCATTGAAGCCCACTTTCAGCCCCAGCTTGATCTGCACTGCAGGTGTATGGGTCTCCAGTCACAGCCATAGACACAGCCTGGGCTGTCCATGGACCTTGTCGATTCAGACTTGCAGATTCACTTCCTAGCTGGATTCTTTGTGGGGTGTACAATGAAATGACACCATCGCCCTCCAGCTGCCAGACCACAGCTGATTCATGGAGGCCTAGGGCCTTTCTGCTGCCTTTCTTCTCATCACTTGGTCAGGTTTTGGCAGGAGAGCAAGGAAAAGCAGGTGAGGAAAAGCAGGGTGCCAACGATTGAAAGCAGAGAGCAGAGCCTTCACATGTGAAATGATCTAAAGGCTATACCAGTTCAAAAGTGTTTTCTTCAGCTCCTTCCTATGAGGCATTGAAACTGTAGCAGGAACGTGGAAGCTCTGAGATGCCTCCATATCCCTCTCTTTGAGCAATGAGGTTGATAGTACCCAAGTCAGAGGCTTTCTTTCAATTCTGTTTATAGTCTAAAGCACTCCATGGTCTGGAGATATGCCAGGGAACTTGCATAAGGAACCCACTCCTTGGAAAAGAAGGTGCATGTTCCCAGGAATCTCAGGAGGCATGGCCTACCGATAGCGGTGTTCAGGGAGCTGGTCAAATGCCTCGTCTCCAGTTCTGTGATGGTGACCTGGTTTGTGTGTAAATTCTCTCTGTGGATGCTGACATTTCCTGAGCAACCCGGTCTGATCTCAGAGCTGGCCCTGCTTTGAGCTGGGCATTGCACTTGAGACCTCCAGAGCTCCCTTCCACCCTGAATTATCCTATGATGTAGAGAGCCTCACCTCCAGCTTAATCTCTTCCTGTACAGCACGTGCCAAGGAACAAGCTCTTGGAAGGCTTGGCAGGAGGAGACTGCTGGGGGACTCTAGTCCATCCTCCACGTAGCTGTGACTTTGCGGAGCTGAAACCTGAAGAGCTCCAAAGGTGGAGGTCACAGCAGTGCTCCTTCTAGTCCATGTTATTTTTTCTAAGGCTCAGCCCAAAACTCCCAAGAGGCACTTTGTGGCTGTTTCCTCTGTCAGTTCATTGGCCACTGCAGAAGAGAGCTCGGCTCCCTCATCTCTCAAGGTAGGTAGGTGCAGGCTCTTATGAGGTTGCCCAATGCCTTCCCTTCAGCCAGCTAGAGAGGCCCAGTTCCCTCAGACTCTCCTACAGCTCAGGCTTTAGGCTCCTCACTCCATTTTGGCAGACCTCCCCCGGACACTCTCCATTTTCTCCATTTTCCTTTTGGAATGTGAAGCCCACTGGCTCCTACGGCAGCCATCATGACTCACAGGCCCTTCTCCTCCAGGCACTCCTTAGCCTGCGTGGTCACTGCCCATGCTGCTGCACGGAGTTGTTCTGCAGCTTTTCCTTCTAAATCTTCAAGTTTCGGCTGGCCAAATCCCCAGGTGTGTCAAGGTCCCTCTGGAATGAACCTCCAACATTGAAAGTACCTGTGCTGATGTTCATCCTGAGCCATGGTGCCTCTAACAAGGTGATAACTTAGGTGGCTACAGGACACTACAGATGAGAAAAAGAGTACTAGTGTAGTGTAGTTGCTAATCAAGGCAGAAAGCAACGTTTAACCACCTCAGAAACACCAAATAAGGGTTCAAAGGGAGAATGTGCAGGGCCTGTGAGGAAATGGATAAAAGGGGTTGTCTTTTTGCATGGGAGGGGATAAGGAGTAGGACTGGAGAGGTGGGAAGGGAGTGACAAGGGAATGAATGGTGAAGCAAAGGAAATGGTCAGGACAGTTTGGGGATACCTGTCAAGCAGGCCTGCACCTGAGCAGCAGTGCCTGGAGCAAGGCATGACAGCTGCAGCTGCTCTGACTAAACTAAGAACCTGACTTACTTCCATGGTCACAGGGAACCTGAGAACTTTCCCTGCTGTCATCAAATGCAGACCTTGAGGACAAGAAACTGCTGCATCATTTTGGTTTCGACTTTCTTAAATGGGATTTCAGGAGGTGTCTGTTCTGGCCTTCTGCTCGCAGCAGAATCAGATGTGGAGTCAGGCCACATTGCTCGAGGCTTTATCCATTGGGGGCTGGAAAACACCCAAGGGCAGAGACGCACAACGTCTGTGTGAAACCTGTTCCAATGCTTGGATGTCCTCATGGAGAAAAAGATTTTCCTTATCCCTGTGCTGAACCTTCCTTATTTCATCATCTAACTATTGTCTATTATACAATGACCCTTTCTAAAGTCATCTTTTCAGCAGACTGTCTAGACAAAGGCCCTTTCCATTGTGCTCCAGTTTTCTCCTCTCCCTGCTCTTTGTTCACTCACATTCCTGTCACCCACCCAAAGCTGCTGCTTTGACATCAGGGAGTTAAAAGCTTGCCCTGTCATTAAGTAGTCTAATTGTCTCTTTAGCCAACTCTTTAGTTATGTTTATATCTATATCTATCTATATATCTACTGACCTACCTACCTACCTCTAAAACATTTCTCATAAGATTATCCCTTGTAGAAATGCAACGTCATTAGAGGCAGCTTGTAGTAAGCATATGGTGCAGAGTGTGTTTTATTGTCGATGAAACTTTATCGTGCTTGACTTTTCTTTGCTTGCAAATAGGAAAAAAAATCTGTGCCTGTGTGCAGCCATTTCTCTAAGGAAAGCAAGTGCGGGTTGGTACAAAGGAGCTGTAACATCCAGCTGCAGAATTCAGTGGAGAAGTCTGATGTAAGGGAAAGTCCCGGTGGCCAATGAGAGAAATGGTGGGGCTGGGGAGCTGAGGTGAAGGCTGTCCATACTGTGTCAGACCTCAAGGGAGTGCTTTTCCTCCTGTCCAGGCGTCCTTAGGAGAGACCCTGGAGCAAGATCTACTGGGGAATGCTGCCATCACCTCTTCTCTAAACTGAAAAGTAGTAAAATACACCCTTGGAAATAAAACCTCCTCTTTGTTAGAAGTTCTTTGAAATCTTTCTCCACAACTACACTAGGAAACAGCTCCAATTATCTGTACAACTCTTGAAGACTTGAAGAAAATCACAGGGAGAGAGATGGCTCGTTAGGGCTTACTTGATTTTAATGAGTCCCATGGTGTATTTGGTGCTGAGTAACGAACCTCAGGTACTGAGAGGAGATTGCACAAACCTCTCAAAGACTCAGTGTAAAAAGAAAAAACCCAGAGTACCTTGAAGCATTGAGTCCCACTGAGCACCATGACCAGCAAAGGCTCCCCGAGGACTCGTTAGAAGGGATAATTGGAGGCCATGATTGCAGGTAGGCAAAGGTAATGTGCAGGCAGCTGAGATGCAGAGAAAGCCCTGCTTTTGTTTGATGAAGCAGAAGGGCCAAGGCCTGACCCCCAGCCCCTGGGAAGGCAGATCCTGTCCTTCACGCCTTGCTCAGGGCTCTTCCTGGGGCAGTGGGATGTGGGGGGTGTCGTGCTGAGTGAAGGACAACGGGATGGCAGTTCCCAGCCTTACTGGGGGTGTGCAAGGAGGCAACGAGGCCCCCCCAGTGCCTTAGGACAACATGTCTCCTCACAGGCCTTGGTGGCAGAGATGATTGCCAAGGGGACACGGACTTGGGTTCTCTTGGCGACTTCCAGCCTTGCCAGCGCCCTTTGCCATCTCCACCACACGTTGTCCTACGCTGTCCCACAGCTGCTTCTTTTCCCTGCACACCGTAGACACCCATCTCACTTCCTCACCTTGCTCTCACCCTGGCATTTCCATACATTCACGGACATCTGTCCACCCTCACGCTCTGTTCCTTGAAACACAAAGAGATGGACTGATCTCATACTCCTTCTGGATGACTTCTTGTACCACAGCACTACCCTTGGAGTGACAGTTCTTCCTCCTCATGTCCAGTCTCCACCTTCCACGCTGCACTGTGTGGCAGCGTTTCTCTCTCCTGTTGTTTCCTACCTCCAAGGAAAGCTCCACCATCTGAGAAACAACCCTTCAGGCAGGCATCCCAACCCACCAGTCTTCTTGAGGCCTTTCACCTGACCAGGCAGAAGTAACCTCACCATGATCTCCCAAGGCTGCTAGCCTTTCAGCTTCTCAGATAGACACGACCAAGCCGTGTGCCTGCTGCTGTCCCATCATGTTCTCAGGCAGAACAGACATGACCACCAAGATATAAGCCCCCTTCCTGGACTAAGCCTAGGTCCTTTGGCAGATGGGATCTCACAGACAATGTGCCAACCAGGTGCCTTCTGCTGGCCTGTCAGAGATGCTGGCAGATGTGAGCTTTAAAGCACATATCCCAGCCATGGGCCAAGGTCTGGCCTATCAGCTATTTCAGAATGAAGTGACCTCAGAGTCCCTTTCTCAGCCACATTCCTGCTGCTGGCCTATCACCTCCAGAGGCAGAACTGACCTCACCTCCCCATTTGCTTCCTACTGGATTATGAGGTACTTATACACAATTGACCACATCATACCATGCCCAACCATCACCCTCTTTGTGGCCCAGTACCTGAGCAGGTAAAAGTAAGCTGCTTTCATCAAATTTATCCAGTAGATTTCCTACCAACAATTTGAGTGGAGAAATGTTCCTCAGAGGAACTGCTGTATTTCTACTGCTGCATTTTCTATCTCTACTTCGGCCTCTTTGTTTTGTCTTCTTCCTCTGTCGATTCTGTCTCCAAAAGCTCTCCAAGGGAGAGACTCATGGAATCATCAAATAACTCAGGTTGGAAGAGAGCCCTGAAGTTCATCTTGTCCGGCTATCCTGCTCAAGGCAGGGTTAACCTGATGAGGTCGCTCAGAGGCTCTGCCCAGTTTGGCATCATCCACAAAGGAGCTGAAAATGCCCTCTGTCACATTGTACAGGGAGTTAATAAAGACATTCAACAGGGTTGGCCCAATCCGACTACATGGAGACTATGGAGACCATGTCAAAGCCCTTGCTAAGGTCCAGGTACGAAACATGCCCTTCTTGCCCCTACCCATGTGGGTTCGGCAGTCCCTTCCTTCTCCTTCAAGTGCCTGTGAATCCCTGCAGGTGTATTTGGCCCATCACCTTCTCAGGGACTAAGGTGAGGTTGACCAGCCTGTAATTCTCCCAGTCCTCCTCCTTGCCCTTCTTGAAGAAATGTTTGATGTCTGCCTTTTCTGAGGATCCCAAACCCTCTCTGATTGCTCTGACACATTTGAGGGCACAATCCAGAAAGGGTGACGTGAGCAGAGAGGAGTACTGGTAAATGGTACAGACCATGGTACATCCAGGAGTTAGTGATCAGTGTCACAGAAAACCTGAGCAGACCCAGGCCTCTACTATGCTCTATGTACAGCTTGGCCTTCAGGCCGTGTTCTGCCAAGCTTATCCCTGGGATGCAGAATTAATTTCATTGTAATGAGAAGCGTGCAGGAAGCTCCCACCTGGTAGCGGTGATTAGACCTTCTGCATGTCCTTACCTTTATCTAAAACTGCAACAATGATTTCACATGTGAAGAGCCTCTTTTGGGGGTGGTAGAAATGATGACTTGAATTTTGTTGCTTATGAGAAAACACTGACAGTGATCACAGGAGTGTTGTGGTTTAACCCCAGCTGCCAACTAAGCACCACCAGCTGCTTGCTCACTCCCTGCTCCAGTGGGATGGGGGAGACACTCGGAAGGGTAAAAGTGAGAAAAGTGGTGGGTTGAGGTAAAGGCATTTCAATAGCTAACACAAAAGCTGCGCGAACAAACAAAGTAAAACAAGGAATTAATTCACCACTTCCCATCAGCAGGCAGGTGTTCGACTGTCTCCAGGAAAGCAGGGCTCCATCACATGTAATGGTTACTTGGGAAGACAAATGCCGTAACTCCAAATATCCCCCTCTTCCTTCTTCTTCCCCAGCTTTATAACGTTAAGCACGATGTCATATGGTATGGAATATCCGTTTGGTCAGGTGGGGTCAGCTGTCCCAGCCATGTCCCCTCAACTTGTTGTTCACCCCAGCCTCCTCGCTGGTGGGGTGGTGTCAGGATCAGGAAAGTCCTTTACTCCATGTAAGCCCTGCTCAGCAATAACAAATCCATCTCTGTATTATCAAGACTGTCTTCAGCACAAATCCAAAACACAGCCCCATCCTAGCTACTCTGAAGAAAATGAACTCTATCCCAGCCAAAACCAGCACAGGCATGTTCTTGAGAGTGACTTTGGAGGAAGGCTTAAGGCTTCATGCACTGCCCTGAGGAGATCCCCTTTCATGATGGAACCACTCCTACGGAGGCCAGCTCTGTCACAGAAGTGCCCGTTGCCTGTCCCTGCCTGCGGTCCCAGGACGACCACGCATCAGGACTGTGACCAAGCTGCAGAGCAATCAGGCCTTACACCAAAGCCAAGTGTGGTGGGTTGACCCTGGCTGGAGGCCAGGTGCCCACCAGAGCCGCTCTCTCACTCCCCCATTCACTAAACAGGGGAGAAAAGGCATAACGAAATGCTTGTAGGTCGAGATAAGGACAGGGAGAGATCACTCACTAATTACCGTCACGAGCAAAACAGACTGAACTTAGAGAGGGAATTCATCTAATTTATTACTAGGCAAAACAGAGTAGAGGAATGAGAAATAAAATCAACTCTTAAAACACCTCCCCCCACCCCACCCAACTTCCCGGCTCGACTTCACTCCCGCCTTCAACCTTCCCTCCCCCTCAGCGGCACAGGGGACAGGGAATGGGGTTACGGTCAGTTCATCACATGGTGTTTCTGCCGCTTCTTCATCCTCAGGGGGAGGACTCCTCTCATCGTTCCCCTGCTCCAGCATGGAGTCCCTCTCACGGGGTGCAGACCTTCAGGAGCAAACTGCTCCAGCGTGGGTCCCCCACGGGGTCACAAGTCCTGCCAGCAAACCTGCCCTGGCATGGGCTCCCCTCTTGACGGGTCCACCGGTCCTGCCAGGAGCTTGCTCCAGCGTGGGCTTCCCACGGGCCGCAGCCTCCTTCAGGTGCCTCCACCTGCTCCGGCGTGGGGTCCTCCACAGGCTGCAGGTGGAATCTCTACACCCCCTCATCCTTCCTCCATGGGCTGCAGGTGGAATCTCTACACCCCCTCATCCTTCCTCCATGGGCTGCAGGGGGACAGCCTGCTTCACCATGGCCTTCACCACGGGCTGCAGGGGGATCTCTGCTCCGGCGCCTGGAGCTCCTCCTGCCCCTCCTTCTGCACTGACCTGGGTGTCTGCAGAGTTTCTTACAGCTTCTCACTCCTCTCTCCGCTGCAAAAGCTCTCTCTCTCTAAGTGTTTTTCTTCTTCTTAAATATGTTCTCACAGAGGCGCTGATTGGCTCGGCCTTGGCCAGGGCGGGTTATCTTAGAGCCGGCTGGCATTGGCTCTGTCAGACACAGGGGAAGCTTCTGGCAGCTTCTCACAGAAGCCACCCCTGTAGCCCCCCGCTACCAAAACCTTGCCACGCAAACCCAACACACCAAGGGATCAGAAAGAGATTGTGGAAGTGAAAAGAGAACAGCTCTGGGAGATCAAGTGCCTCCTGGCAGTGCTGCCATGCCAGGACTCTCTTCCCTGCCACCTCTGCACACAGGAACTGTCCCTGCACATCAATAAAGCTCTTGGAGGAAGGATCTCAGAAAAAAACCCAACCTTGCTGCAAGGCCCTTTATTTTACTTAAACACACAGAGAGCATGGCTCCTCGTTTACACAGCCACTCGGTCAGAAAAGAAAAGCAGAGACTGAATTAGAGAGGGGATGACAACATCACTGCGAGTAAAACACCATCATCAACAATATAAATTACAGATGACACGCTGGGCCTGTAATGAGTTAAATAATAGCTGTTATGCAGCAGAAGATGGGCAGTTTATTGCTGCCAATACCATCCAGTTCTCAGTTTCCACACTGCATCCTTGAGCTCCTGGTTCCTCATGCTGTAGATGAGGGGGTTCATGGCTGGAGGTACCACTGAGTACAGAACAGCCACCACCAGGTCCAGAGATGGGGAGGAGACAGAGGGGGCTTCAGGTCAGCAAACATGCCAGTGCTAATAAACAGGGAGACCACGGCCAGGTGAGGGAGGCACGTGGAAAAGGCTTTGTGCCGTCCCTGCTCAGAGGGGATCCTCAGCACGGCCCTGAAGATCTGCACATAGGACACCACAATGAAAACAAAACACCCAAAGGCTAAACAGACACTAACCACAATTAGCCCAACTTCCCTGAGGTAGGCATCTGAGCAGGAGAGCTTGAGGATCTGGGGGATTTCACAGAAGAACTGGTCCACAGCATTGCCGTGGCAGAGGGGTAGGGAAAATGTATTGGCCGTGTGCAGCAGAGCAGTGAGAAACCCACTGCCCCAGGCAGCTGCTGCCATGTGGGCACAAGCTCTGCTGCCCAGGAGGGTCCCGTAGTGCAGGGGTTTGCAGATGGCAATGTAGCGGTCATAGGCCATGACAGTGAGAAGAGAATACTCTGCTCCAAGCAAGAAGGCAAACAGGAAGACCTGTGCAGCACATCCTCGGTAGGAAATGACCCTGGAGTCCCAGAGGGAATTGGCCATGGCTTTGGGGAGAGTGGTGGAGATGCAGCCCAAGTCAAGGAGGGAGAGGTTGAGGAGGAAGAAGTACATGGGGGTGTGGAGGTGGTGGTCACAGGCTATGGCAGTGATGATGAGGCCGTTTCCCAGGAGGGCAGCCAGGTAGATGCCCAGGAAGAGCCAGAAGTGCAAGAGCTGCAGCTCCGTGTGTCTGCGAATGCCAGGAGGAGGAACTCAGTGATGGAGCTGTCATTGGACATTTGTTCACTCTGGGCTTGGGGAACTGTTGAAAGACAAGACATTGACAAGTCAGGGCAGACTTCTTTGAGCCTGTCCTATGCTGTTTCTCAAAAAATCCCCTCAAAATTACTTTCATTTTTGGGAGGGAACTTTGTTCAAATCCTCTTTATGAGCTCAGGTTTGTGCTGCTGAGTGAGGGCACTTTTCTGAAGGGGCAGAAATCCTCATCTTTCACCTTGCTCTCAGCCTGGACACTGGTGAGCCCTGAGGGACAAAAGGGCTCCTTATGCCCTAATGCAGAGTCAGGAGAGCTGGTCTGCCCATGAGTGACCTGCTGGTCACCACGCAGGTGCCCTGTGGTTATTACACCTTTCTTCATCAGAGGTGATCTCACACACAATATACTTGAAGAAGAAACTCAATGTTTTTGAGCTCGAAGAGTCCCGTTTCAAAGTCCATTTCTCACAACTCTTCTCTCTTTCTCTAAGCAGCTGAGCAGAGAGTGATGCCGAGGGGTGGCCTGGCTCTCTGCTCCCTGGAGTTGTCCCTGCCGGGAGCCGTTTCTCTGTCTCCAAGTCTCCTCCCTGTCAGTGCTCACAGACCCCATCCCACCTGCTCTGTGCTCAGCTCTGCCCTGAAGACACCTCCTGGCAGCAGGGCTCTGCCCAGGCAATCTCCTGTTAGCAGCTCCGCAGGAGTAGGTCAGAGAAGCACTGATGCTGCAAGCAAAGGTGATGGTGGTGCTGTCTGCTGGTAGAGGAGTGGGTGAAGGCACTTAGGAGGCTTCTGGCAGCTGTGTTGATCCCTCAGTGTAAGGGTTCAGGAGTCTCGGTGACTTCTTCAAACTTGACAGCTCCTCTCCCCTGTCCCTTAGAAGAAAGCTGAGAAGGTAGTCCCTGCCTTGACCTTCCTCTTGAAATGCTGCCTCCGCCATTTTCCTCGTGGTGATCTGGAGCACTAACCAGCCCTGCCTACACAGCACCCTCTCAATCAATATCAGAAGGCTCCTACCCTGTTGGGGGTCACTTCTTCCACCCACTCCTTCTCCATGGTGTGTAATGCCGTGGGGAGCTCCCTGGTCAGGCTGAGTGCTGACCCTGGCAGGCGGCAGAGTCCCTGTCATGGCACATGAGACCCCTGGGCATAGAGACCCTGCTCTGAAGAACAGTCCTGGGCACCCCTGGGCTGTACACCCACCTTCACACCCTGCAGCCGTCCCTGTCCCTCTCATGCCCTGTCCCTCTGATGGTGCAGCAGGAAAACCCTGCTCTGGAGCACGTCCTCCTCCTCTATAGAAGAGAGAGATCCCATAGGCTGTGGGTTATGCCAGCTTTAGGAGATCCCTCCATGAACTGCAGCTGCATTGGCCTGCACCCAGAGACTTACTGTGTCAAGGGCCGTGAAGATTTCTCCTCTTCTGAGCTCTCAGCATCCTCCCAGCCCATCTGCCCGTTGGCCTTCTCTTCCCCTCGCTGCCTGCAGGCAGTGCCCTCAGCCCTGCTGCGCTTTGCAGAGGAGCTGCTCCTGGGCAGAGCTGTCTCTCTGCAGCGCTGCCCGCTTGCCATGAGCTCCCTCCATCCCAGGAGCCCAGCTCAGATCAGCAGCAGAGGACCAGCCCAAGGCATTTTAATGACCCCTCTGAGGGTGGGTTTGGTCCCTGAACCTCAGACACTGAGAGGAAATTGAAGAAACCTTTGAAGAAGTCCAAGTCAGATGCAAACTCCAAAGTTTCTTGGAGTGTTAACAGGTCCCACGAGGACCATTACTGACGAAGCCTCCCAGGGGCTGGTTTAGAGCAGAAAGCTGGAGGCAGAGATGACAGGTAGACAAAGGCAATGTAAAGGTGGAACAGATTCTGAGTAATCCTGGATGTCTTGTATCAAGTCAAAGGGACAAGCTGTGACCCCCAGCCCCTGGGAAGGGAGAGATCCTGTCCCTCACACATTGCTCAGGGCTCTTCCAGGGGCTGTCAGTGTGATGTGAGGATGGGCAATGTCAAGGGCAGGACCAGGGTCCAACACCTCCCAGTCTCCTGGGTGGGG
>NW_026561939.1:0-50306 GCF_028858705.1 Grus americana
GTAAGACGCTATGTTGGGCCCTTGCGCGGCTAGGCGAGCCCGCAGCCCCAATGCGAGTGGGGCTGTGCGAGGGCCGCTGAGGGAGGTTTGAGGCCAGGCATCCCTTTTGGGGCTGGCACCTTTGGCCTGGGAGCAGGGGCTCGACGTTTACAATTTTTGGTGTGAAGGCTGATTTTGGCTGAGAGTGACGTAAGACGGTATGTTGGCCCTTGCGCGGCTAGGCGAGCCCGCAGCCCCAATGCGAGTGGGGCTGTGCGAGGGCCGCTGAGGGAGGTTTGAGGCCAGGCATCCCTTTTGGGGCTGGCACCTTTGGCCTGGGAGCAGGGCTCGACGTTTACAATTTTTTAGTGTGAAGTCTGATTTTTGCCGAGAGTGACGTAAGGCGCTATGTTGAGCCCTTGCGCGGCTAGGCGAGCCCGCAGCCCCAATGCGAGTGGGGCTGTGCGAGGGCCGCTGAGGAGGTTTGAGGCCAGGCATCCCTTTTGGGGCTGGCACCTTTGGCCTGGAGCAGGGGCTCGACGTTTTGAATTTTGGAGGGTGAAGGCTGATTTTGGCCGAGAGTGACGTAAGGCCTATGTTGAGCCCTTGCGCGGCTAGGCGAGCCCGCAGCCCCAATGCGAGTGGGGCTGTGCGAGGGCCGCTGTGGGAGGTTTGAGGCCAGGCATCCCTTTTGGGGCTGGCACCTTTGGCCTGGGAGCAGGGGCTCGACGTTTACAATTTTTGGTGTGAAGGCTGATTTTGCCGAGAGTGACGTAAGACGCTATGTTGAGCCTTGCGCGGCTAGGCGAGCCCGCAGCCCCAATGCGAGTGGGGCTGTGCGAGGGCCGCTGAGGGAGGTTTGAGGCCAGGCATCCCTTTTGGGGCTGGCACCTTTGGCCTGGGAGCAGGGGCTCGACGTTTACAATTTTTTTAGTGTGAAGGCTGATTTTGGCCGAGAATGAGGTAAGGCGCTATGTTGGGCCCTTGCGCGGCTAGCGCGAGCCCGCAGCCCCAATGCGAGTGGGGCTGTGCGAGGGCCGCTGAGGGAGGTTTGAGGCCAGGCATCCCTTTTGGGGCTGGCACCTTTGGCCTGGGAGCAGGGGCTCGACGTTTACAATTTTTGGTGTGAAGGGAGATATTGGCCGAGAGTGACGTAAGACGGTATGTTGAGCCCTTGCGCGCTAGGCGAGCCCGCAGCCCCAATGCGAGTGGGGCTGTGCGAGGGCCGCTGAGGGAGGTTTGAGGCCAGGCATCCCTTTTGGGGCTGGCACCTTTGGCCTGGGAGCAGGGGCTCGACGTTTGAATTTTGGAGTGTGAAGGCTGATTTTGGCTGAGAGTGACGTAAGCGCTATGTTGGGCCTTGCGCGGCTAGGCGAGCCCGCAGCCCCAATGCGAGTGGGGCTGTGCGAGGGCCGCTGAGGGAGGTTTGAGGCCAGGCATCCGTTTTGGGGCTGGCACCTTTGGCCTGGGAGCAGGGGCTCGACGTTTACAATTTTTTAGTGTGAAGTCTGATTTTGGCCGAGAATGAGGTAAGGCGCTATGTTGGGCCCTTGCGCGGCTAGGCGAGCCCGCAGCCCCAATGCGAGTGGGGCTGTGCGAGGGCCGCTGAGGGAGGTTTGAGGCCAGGCATCCCTTTTGGGCTGGCACCTTTGGCCTGGGAGCAGGGGCTCGACGTTTACAATTTTTTTAGTGTGAAGGCTGATTTTGGCCGAGAGTTGAGTAAGACGGTATGTTGAGCCCTTGCGCGGCTAGGCGAGCCCGCAGCCCCAATGCGAGTGGGGCTGTGCGAGGGCCGCTGAGGGAGGTTTGAGGCCAGGCATCCCTTTTGGGGCTGGCACCTTTGGCCTGGGAGCAGGGGCTCGACGTTTACAATTTTTGGGTGTGAAGGCTGATTTTGGCCGAGAGTGAGGTAAGACGCTATGTTGAGCCCTTGCGCGGCTAGGCGAGCCCGCAGCCCCAATGCGAGTGGGGCTGTGCGAGGGCCGCTGAGGGAGGTTTGAGGCCAGGCATCCCTTTTGGGGCTGGCACCTTTGGCCTGGGAGCAGGGGCTCGACGTTTGAATTTTTTAGTGTGAAGGCTGATTTTGGCTGAGAGTGAGTAAGGCGCTATGTTGGGCTTGCCTTGCGCGGCTAGCGAGCCCGCAGCCCCAATGCGAGTGGGGCTGTGCGAGGGCCGCTGAGGGAGGTTTGAGGCCAGGCATCCCTTTTGGGGCTGGCACCTTTGGCCTGGGAGCAGGGGCTCGACGTTTACATTTTTTTAGTGTGAAGGCTGATTTTGGCTGAGAGTGACGTAAGAAGGCGCTATGTTGAGCCCTTGCGCGGCTAGGCGAGCCCGCAGCCCCAATGCGAGTGGGGCTGTGCGAGGGCCGCTGAGGGAGGTTTGAGGCCAGGCATCCCTTTTGGGGCTGGCACCTTTGGCCTGGGAGCAGGGGCTCGACGTTTACAATTTTTTAGTGTGAAGGCTGATTTTGGCCGAGAGTGACGTAAGACGGTATGTTGGCCCTTGCGCGGCTAGGCGAGCCCGCAGCCCCAATGCGAGTGGGGCTGTGCGAGGGCCGCTGTGGGAGGTTTGAGGCCAGGCATCCCTTTTGGGGCTGGCACCTTTGGCCTGGGAGCAGGGGCTCGACGTTTGAATTTTGGAGGTGAAGGCTGATTTTGGCTGAGAGTGACGTAAGACTATGTTGAGCCCTTGCGCGGCTAGGCGAGCCCGCAGCCCCAATGCGAGTGGGGCTGTGCGAGGGCCGCTGAGGGAGGTTTGAGGCCAGGCATCCCTTTTGGGGCTGGCACCTTTGGCCTGGGAGCAGGGGCTCGACGTTTACAATTTTTTAGTGTGAAGGCTGATTTTGGCCGAGAGTGAGGTAAGACGCTATGTTGGGCCCTTGCGCGGCTAGGCGAGCCCGCAGCCCCAATGCGAGTGGGCTGTGCGAGGGCCGCTGAGGGAGGTTTGAGGCCAGGCATCCTTTTGGGGCTGGCACCTTTGGCCTGGGAGCAGGGGCTCGACGTTTACAATTTTTTAGTGTGAAGGCTGATTTTGGCTGAGAGTGAGTAAGGCGCTATGTTGGGCCCTTGCGCGGCTAGGCGAGCCCGCAGCCCCAATGCGAGTGGGGCTGTGCGAGGGCCGCTGAGGGAGGTTTGAGGCCAGGCATCCCTTTTGGGGCTGGCACCTTTGGCCTGGGAGCAGGGGCTCAACGTTTGAACTTTGGAGGGTGAAGGCTGATTTTGGCCGAGAGTGAGGTAAGGCGCTATGTTGAGCCCTTGCGCGGCTAGGCGAGCCCGCAGCCCCAATGCGAGTGGGGCTGTGCGAGGGCCGCTGAGGGAGGTTTGAGGCCAGGCATCCCTTTTGGGGCTGGCACCTTTGGCCTGGGAGCAGGGGCTCGACGTTTACAATTTTGTGTGAAGGCTGATTTTGGCGAGAGTGAGGTAAGACGGTATGTTGGCCCTTGCGCGGCTAGGCGAGCCCGCAGCCCCAATGCGAGTGGGGCTGTGCGAGGGCCGCTGAGGGAGGTTTGAGGCCAGGCATCCCTTTTGGGGCTGGCACCTTTGGCCTGGGAGCAGGGGCTCGACGTTTACAATTTTTTAGGTGTGAAGGCTGATTTTGGCCGAGAATGAGGTAAGGCGCTATGTTGAGCCCTTGCGCGGCTAGGCGAGCCCGCAGCCCCAATGCGAGTGGGGCTGTGCGAGGGCCGCTGAGGGAGGTTTGAGGCCAGGCATCCCTTTTGGGGCTGGCACCTTTGGCCTGGGAGCAGGGGCTCGACGTTTACATTTTTTAGTGTGAAGGCTGATTTTGGCGGAGAGTGACGTAAGGCGGTATGTTGAGCCCTTGCGCGGCTAGGCGAGCCCGCAGCCCCAATGCGAGTGGGGCTGTGCGAGGGCCGCTGAGGGAGGTTTGAGGCCAGGCATCCCTTTTGGGGCTGGCACCTTTGGCCTGGGAGCAGGGGCTCGACGTTTACAATTTTGGTGTGAAGGCTGATTTTGGCCTGAGAGTGAGGTAAGGCGCTATGTTGAGCCCTTGCGCGGCTAGGCGAGCCCGCAGCCCCAATGCGAGTGGGGCTGTGCGAGGGCCGCTGAGGGAGGTTTGAGGCCAGGCATCCCTTTTGGGGCTGGCACCTTTGGCCTGGGAGCAGGGGCTCGACGTTTACAATTTTTGGTGTGAAGGCTGATTTTGGCTGAGAGTGACGTAAGACGCTATGTTGAGCCCTTGCGCGGCTAGGCGAGCCCGCAGCCCCAATGCGAGTGGGGCTGTGCGAGGGCCGCTGAGGGAGGTTTGAGGCCAGGCATCCCTTTTGGGGCTGGCACCTTTGGCCTGGGAGCAGGGGCTCGACGTTTACAATTTTTAGTGTGAAGGCTGATTTTGGCCGAGAGTGAGGTAAGCGCTATGTTGAGCCCTTGCGCGGCTAGGCGAGCCCGCAGCCCCAATGCGAGTGGGGCTGTGCGAGGGCCGCTGAGGGAGGTTTGAGGCCAGGCATCCCTTTTGGGGCTGGCACCTTTGGCCTGGGAGCAGGGGCTCGACGTTTACAATTTTTTAGTGTGAAGGCTGATTTTGGCGAGAGTGAGGTAAGGCGCTATGTTGAGCCCTTGAGCGGCTAGGCGAGCCCGCAGCCCCAATGCGAGTGGGGCTGTGCGAGGGCCGCTGAGGGAGGTTTGAGGCCAGGCATCCCTTTGGGGCTGGCACCTTTGGCCTGGGAGCAGGGGCTCGACGTTTACAATTTTTGGTGTGAAGGCTGATTTTGGCTGAGAGTGACGTAAGCGCTATGTTGAGCCCTTGCGCGGCTAGGCGAGCCCGCAGCCCCAATGCGAGTGGGGCTGTGCGAGGGCCGCTGAGGGAGGTTTGAGGCCAGGCATCCCTTTTGGGGCTGGCACCTTTGGCCTGGGAGCAGGGGCTCGACGTTTACAATTTTTTGGTGTGAAGGCTGATTTTGGCTGAGAGTGACGTAAGACGGTATGTTGAGCCCTTGCGCGGCTAGGCGAGCCCGCAGCCGCCACCAATGCGAGTGGGGCTGTGCGAGGGCCGCTGAGGGAGGTTTGAGGCCAGGCATCCCTTTTGGGGCTGGCACCTTTGGCCTGGGAGCAGGGGCTCGACGTTTACAATTTTTTGGTGTGAAGGCTGATTTTGGCTGGAGTGATGTAAGACGGTATGTTGAGCCCTTGCGCGGCTAGGCGAGCCCGCAGCCCCAATGCGAGTGGGGCTGTGCGAGGGCCGCTGAGGGAGGTTTGAGGCCAGGCATCCCTTTTGGGGCTGGCACCTTTGGCCTGGGAGCAGGGGCTCGACGTTTAAACTTTGGAGGGTGAAGGCTGATTTTGGCCGAGATGAGGTAAGGCGCTATGTTGAGCCCTTGCGCGGCTAGGCGAGCCCGCAGCCCCAATGCGAGTGGGGCTGTGCGAGGGCCGCTGAGGGAGGTTTGAGGCCAGGCATCCGTTTTGGGGCTGGCACCTTTGGCCTGGGAGCAGGGGCTCGACGTTTACAATTTTTTATGTGAAGGCGATTTTGGCCGAGAGTGACGTAAGGCGCTATGTTGAGGCCCTTGCGCGGCTAGGCGAGCCCGCAGCCCCAATGCGAGTGGGGCTGTGCGAGGGCCGCTGAGGGAGGTTTGAGGCCAGGCATCCCTTTTGGGGCTGGCACCTTTGGCCTGGGAGCAGGGGCTCGACGTTTACAATTTTTTAGTGTGAAGTCTGATTTTGGCCGAGAATGGGTAAGGCGCTATGTTGGGCCCTTGCGCGGCTAGGCGAGCCCGCAGCCCCAATGCGAGTGGGGCTGTGCGAGGGCCGCTGAGGGAGGTTTGAGGCCAGGCATCCCTTTTGGGGCTGGCACCTTTGGCCTGGGAGCAGGGGCTCGACGTTTACATTTTTTTAGTGTGAAGGCTGATTTTGGCTGTGACGTAAGACGGTATGTTGAGCCCTTGCGCGGCTAGGCGAGCCCGCAGCCCCAATGCGAGTGGGGCTGTGCGAGGGCCGCTGAGGGAGGTTTGAGGCCAGGCATCCCTTTTGGGGCTGGCACCTTTGGCCTGGGAGCAGGGGCTCGACGTTTACAATTTTTTAGTGTGAAGGCTGATTTTGGCTGAGAGTGATAAGACGCGTATGTTGAGCCCTTGCGCGGCTAGGCGAGCCCGCAGCCCCAATGCGAGTGGGGCTGTGCGAGGGCCGCTGAGGGAGGTTTGAGGCCAGGCATCCCTTTTGGGGCTGGCACCTTTGGCCTGGTAGCAGGGGCTCGACGTTTACAATTTTTTAGTGTGAAGTCTGATTTTGGCCGAGAGTGAGGTAAGCGCTATGTTGGGCCCTTGCGCGCTAGGCGAGCCCGCAGCCCCAATGCGAGTGGGGCTGTGCGAGGGCCGCTGAGGGAGGTTTGAGGCCAGGCATCCCTTTTGGGCTGGCACCTTTGGCCTGGGAGCAGGGGCTCGACGTTTACAATTTTTTAGTGTGAAGGCTGATTTTGGCCGAGAGTGAGTAAGACGCTATGTTGGGCCCTTGCGCGGCTAGGCGAGCCCGCAGCCCCAATGCGAGTGGGGCTGTGCGAGGGCCGCTGAGGGAGGTTTGAGGCCAGGCATCCCTTTTTGGGCTGGCACCTTTGGCCTGGGAGCAGGGGCTCGACGTTTACAATTTTTGGTGTGAAGGGCGATTTTCGCCTAGAGTGACGTAAGACGTATGTTGGGCCCTTGCGCGGCTAGGCGAGCCCGCAGCCCCAATGCGAGTGGGGCTGTGCGAGGGCCGCTGAGGGAGGTTTGAGGCCAGGCATCCCGTTTTGGGGCTGGCACCTTTGGCCTGGGAGCAGGGGCTCGACGTTTAACTTTGGAGTGTGAAGGCTGATTTTGGCCGAGAGTGAGTAAGGCGCTATGTTGAGCCCTTGCGCGGCTAGGCGAGCCCGCAGCCCCAATGCGAGTGGGGCTGTGCGAGGGCCGCTGAGGGAGGTTTGAGGCCAGGCATCCCTTTTGGGGCTGGCACCTTTGGCCTGGGAGCAGGGGCTCGACGTTTACAATTTTTTAGTGTGAAGGCGTTTTTGGCCGAGAATGAGGTAAGGCGCTATGTTGAGCCCTTGCGCGGCTAGGCGAGCCCGCAGCCCCAATGCGAGTGGGGCTGTGCGAGGGCCGCTGAGGGAGGTTTGAGGCCAGGCATCCCTTTTGGGGCTGGCACCTTTGGCCTGGGAGCAGGGGCTCGACGTTTACAATTTTTTAGTGTGAAGGCTGATTTTGGCCGAGAGTGACGTAAGGCGCTATGTTGAGGCCCTTGCGCGGCTAGGCGAGCCCGCAGCCCCAATGCGAGTGGGGCTGTGCGAGGGCCGCTGAGGGAGGTTTGAGGCCAGGCATCCCGTTTTGGGGCTGGCACCTTTGGCCTGGGAGCAGGGGCTCGACGTTTACAATTTTTAGGTGAAGGCTGATTTTGGCTGAGAGTGACGTAAGACTATGTTGAGCCCTTGCGCGGCTAGGCGAGCCCGCAGCCCCAATGCGAGTGGGGCTGTGCGAGGGCCGCTGAGGGAGGTTTGAGGCCAGGCATCCCTTTTGGGGCTGGCACCTTTGGCCTGGGAGCAGGGGCTCGACGTTTACAATTTTTTAGTGTGAAGGCTGATTTTGGCTGAGAGTGACGTAAGACGGTATGTTGAGCCCTTGCGCGGCTAGGCGAGCCCGCAGCCCCAATGCGAGTGGGGCTGTGCGAGGGCCGCTGAGGGAGGTTTGAGGCCAGGCATCCCTTTTGGGGCTGGCACCTTTGGCCTGGGAGCAGGGGCTCGACGTTTACAATTTTTTAGTGTGAAGGCTGATTTTGGCTGAGAGTGAGTAAGGCGCTATGTTGGGCCCTTGCGCGGCTAGGCGAGCCCGCAGCCCCAATGCGAGTGGGGCTGTGCGAGGGCCGCTGAGGGAGGTTTGAGGCCAGGCATCCCTTTTGGGGCTGGCACCTTTGGCCTGGGAGCAGGGCTCGACGTTTACAATTTTTGAGGGTGAAGGCTGATTTTGGCTGAGAGTGAGGTAAGGCGCTATGTTGAGCCCTTGCGCGGCTAGGCGAGCCCGCAGCCCCAATGCGAGTGGGGCTGTGCGAGGGCCGCTGAGGGAGGTTTGAGGCCAGGCATCCCTTTTGGGGCTGGCACCTTTGGCCTGGGAGCAGGGCTCGACGTTTACAATTTTTTGGTGTGAAGGCTGATTTTGGCCGAGAGTGAGGTAAGACTATGTTGGGCCCTTGCGCGGCTAGGCGAGCCCGCAGCCCCAATGCGAGTGGGGCTGTGCGAGGGCCGCTGAGGGAGGTTTGAGGCCAGGCATCCCTTTTGGGGCTGGCACCTTTGGCCTGGGAGCAGGGGCTCGACGTTTACAATTTTTGGTGTGAAGGCTGATTTTGGCCGAGAGTGACGTAAGACGGTATGTTGAGCCCTTGCGCGGCTAGGCGAGCCCGCAGCCCCAATGCGAGTGGGGCTGTGCGAGGGCCGCTGAGGGAGGTTTGAGGCCAGGCATCCCTTTTGGGGCTGGCACCTTTGGCCTGGGAGCAGGGCTCGACGTTTGAACTTTTGAGTGTGAAGTCTGATTTTGGCCGAGAGTGAGGTAAGGCGCTATGTTGAGCCCTTGCGCGGCTAGGCGAGCCCGCAGCCCCAATGCGAGTGGGGCTGTGCGAGGGCCGCTGAGGGAGGTTTGAGGCCAGGCATCCCTTTTGGGGCTGGCACCTTTGGCCTGGGAGCAGGGGCTCGACGTTTACAATTTTTGGTGTGAAGGCTGATTTTGGCCGAGAGTGACGTAAGGCACTATGTTGAGCCCTTGCGCGGCTAGGCGAGCCCGCAGCCCCAATGCGAGTGGGGCTGTGCGAGGGCCGCTGAGGGAGGTTTGAGGCCAGGCATCCCTTTTGGGGCTGGCACCTTTGGCCTGGAGCAGGGGCTCGACGTTTACAATTTTTTAGTGTGAAGGCTGATTTTGGCCGAGAATGAGGTAAGGCGCTATGTTGGGCCCTTGCGCGGCTAGGCGAGCCCGCAGCCCCAATGCGAGTGGGGCTGTGCGAGGGCCGCTGAGGGAGGTTTGAGGCCAGGCATCCCTTTTGGGCTGGCACCTTTGGCCTGGGAGCAGGGGCTCGACGTTTACAATTTTTTAGTGTGAAGGCTGATTTTGGCTGAGAGTGACGTAAGACGGTATGTTGAGCCCTTGCGCGGCTAGGCGAGCCCGCAGCCCCAATGCGAGTGGGGCTGTGCGAGGGCCGCTGGGGAGGTTTGAGGCCAGGCATCCCTTTTGGGGCTGGCACCTTTGGCCTGGGAGCAGGGGCTCGACGTTTACAATTTTTGGTGTGAAGGGCGATTTTGGCCGAGAGTGAGGTAAGGCGCTATGTTGGGCCCTTGCGCGGCTAGGCGAGCCCGCAGCCCCCATGCGAGTGGGGCTGTGCGAGGGCCGCTGAGGGAGGTTTGAGGCCAGGCATCCCTTTTGGGGCTGGCACCTTTGGCCTGGGAGCAGGGGCTCGACGTTTACAATTTTTTAGTGTGAAGGCTGATTTTGGCCGAGAGTGAGGTAAGGCGCTATGTTGGGCCCTTGCGCGGCTAGGCGAGCCCGCAGCCCCAATGCGAGTGGGGCTGTGCGAGGGCCGCTGAGGGAGGTTTGAGGCCAGGCATCCGTTTTGGGGCTGGCACCTTTGGCCTGGGAGCAGGGCTCGACGTTTACAATTTTTTAGTGTGAAGGCTGATTTTGGCCGAGAGTGAGGTAAGACGGTATGTTGAGCCCTTGCGCGGCTAGGCGAGCCCGCAGCCCCAATGCGAGTGGGGCTGTGCGAGGGCCGCTGAGGGAGGTTTGAGGCCAGGCATCCCTTTTGGGCTGGCACCTTTGGCCTGGGAGCAGGGGCTCGACGTTTACAATTTTTAGTGTGAAGGCTGATTTTGGCCGAGAGTGACGTAAGACGGTATGTTGAGCCCTTGCGCGGCTAGGCGAGCCCGCAGCCCCAATGCGAGTGGGGCTGTGCGAGGGCCGCTGAGGGAGGTTTGAGGCCAGGCATCCCTTTTGGGGCTGGCACCTTTGGCCTGGGAGCAGGGCTCGACGTTTGAATTTTGGTGTGAAGGCTGATTTTGGCTGAGAGTGAGGTAAGGCGCTATGTTGGGCCCTTGCGCGGCTAGGCGAGCCCGCAGCCCCAATGCGAGTGGGGCTGTGCGAGGGCCGCTGAGGGAGGTTTGAGGCCAGGCATCCGTTTTGGGGCTGGCACCTTTGGCCTGGGAGCAGGGGCTCGACGTTTACAATTTTTTAGTGTGAAGGCTGATTTTGGCCGAGAGTGAGGTAAGCGCTATGTTGAGCCCTTGCGCGGCTAGGCGAGCCCGCAGCCCCAATGCGAGTGGGGCTGTGCGAGGGCCGCTGAGGGAGGTTTGAGGCCAGGCATCCCTTTTGGGGCTGGCACCTTTGGCCTGGGAGCAGGGGCTCGACGTTTACAATTTTTTAGTGTGAAGTCTGATTTTGGCCGAGAATGAGGTAGAGCCCGCAGCCCCAATGCGAGTGGGGCTGTGCGAGGGCCGCTGAGGGAGGTTTGAGGCCAGGCATCCCTTTTGGGGCTGGCACCTTTGGCCTGGGAGCAGGGGCTCGACGTTTACAATTTTGGGGGTGAAGGCTGATTTTGGCTGAGAGTGAGGTAAGACTATGTTGAGCCCTTGCGCGGCTAGGCGAGCCCGCAGCCCCAATGCGAGTGGGGCTGTGCGAGGGCCGCTGAGGGAGGTTTGAGGCCAGGCATCCATTTTGGGCTGGCACCTTTGGCCTGGGAGCAGGGGCTCGACGTTTACAATTTTTTAGTGTGAAGTCTGATTTTGGCCGAGAGTGACGTAAGACGGTATGTTGAGCCCTTGCGCGGCTAGGCGAGCCCGCAGCCCCAATGCGAGTGGGGCTGTGCGAGGGCCGCTGAGGGAGGTTTGAGGCCAGGCATCCCTTTTTGGGCTGGCACCTTTGGCCTGGGAGCAGGGGCTCGACGTTTACAATTTTTTAAGTGTTTTGGCCGAGGCTGAGAGTGAGGTAAGACGCTATGTTGGGCCCTTGCGCGGCTAGGCGAGCCCGCAGCCCCAATGCGAGTGGGGCTGTGCGAGGGCCGCTGAGGGAGGTTTGAGGCCAGGCATCCCTTTTGGGGCTGGCACCTTTGGCCTGGGAGCAGGGGCTCGACGTTTACAATTTTTGAGGGTGAAGGCTGATTTTGGCCGAGAATGAGTAAGGCGCTATGTTGAGCCCTTGCGCGGCTAGGCGAGCCCGCAGCCCCAATGCGAGTGGGGCTGTGCGAGGGCCGCTGAGGGAGGTTTGAGGCCAGGCATCCCTTTTGGGCTGGCACCTTTGGCCTGGGAGCAGGGGCTCGACGTTTACAATTTTTGGTGTGAAGGCTGATTTTGGCCGAGAGTGACGTAAGACGCTATGTTGGGCCCTTGCGCGGCTAGGCGAGCCCGCAGCCCCAATGCGAGTGGGGCTGTGCGAGGGCCGCTGAGGGAGGTTTGAGGCCAGGCATCCCTTTTGGGGCTGGCACCTTTGGCCTGGGAGCAGGGGCTCGACGTTTACAATTTTTTAGTGTGAAGGCTGATTTTGGCCGAGAGTGAGGTAAGGCGCTATGTTGGCCCTTGCGCGGCTAGGCGAGCCCGCAGCCCCAATGCGAGTGGGGCTGTGCGAGGGCCGCTGTGGGAGGTTTGAGGCCAGGCATCCCTTTTGGGGCTGGCACCTTTGGCCTGGGAGCAGGGGCTCGACGTTTACAATTTTTTAGTGTGAAGGCTGATTTTGGCTGAGAGTGAGGTAAGGCGCTATGTTGAGCCCTTGCGCGGCTAGGCGAGCCCGCAGCCCCAATGCGAGTGGGGCTGTGCGAGGGCCGCTGAGGGAGGTTTGAGGCCAGGCATCCGTTTTGGGGCTGGCACCTTTGGCCTGGGAGCAGGGGCTCGACGTTTACAATTTTTGGTGTGAAGGCTGATTTTGGCTGAGAGTGACGTAAGACGATATGTTGAGCCCTTGCGCGGCTAGGCGAGCCCGCAGCCCCAATGCGAGTGGGGCTGTGCGAGGGCCGCTGAGGGAGGTTTGAGGCCAGGCATCCCTTTTGGGGCTGGCACCTTTGGCCTGGGAGCAGGGGCTCGACGTTTACAATTTTTTAGTGTGAAGGCTGATTTTGGCTGAGAGTGAGGTAAGACGGTATGTTGAGCCCTTGCGCGGCTAGGCGAGCCCGCAGCCCCAATGCGAGTGGGGCTGTGCGAGGGCCGCTGAGGGAGGTTTGAGGCCAGGCATCCCTTTTGGGGCTGGCACCTTTGGCCTGGGAGCAGGGGCTCGACGTTTACAATTTTTTAGTGTGAAGGCTGATTTTGGCCGAGAATGAGGTAAGGCGCTATGTTGAGCCCTTGCGCGGCTAGGCGAGCCCGCAGCCCCAATGCGAGTGGGGCTGTGCGAGGGCCGCTGAGGGAGGTTTGAGGCCAGGCATCCCTTTTGGGGCTGGCACCTTTGGCCTGGGAGCAGGGGCTCGACGTTTACAATTTTTTAGTGTGAAGGCTGATTTTGGCCGAGAGTGAGGTAAGGCGCTATGTTGAGCCCTTGCGCGGCTAGGCGAGCCCGCAGCCCCAATGCGAGTGGGGCTGTGCGAGGGCCGCTGAGGGAGGTTTGAGGCCAGGCATCCCTTTTGGGGCTGGCACCTTTGGCCTGGGAGCAGGGGCTCGACGTTTACAATTTTTTGGAGTGTGAAGGCTGATTTTGGCTGAGAGTGAGGTAAGGCGCTATGTTGAGCCCTTGCGCGGCTAGGCGAGCCCGCAGCCCCAATGCGAGTGGGGCTGTGCGAGGGCCGCTGAGGGAGGTTTGAGGCCAGGCATCCCTTTTGGGGCTGGCACCTTTGGCCTGGGAGCAGGGCTCGACGTTTACAATTTTTTAGTGTGAAGGCTGATTTTGGCCGAGAGTGACGTAAGACGCTATGTTGAGCCCTTGCGCGGCTAGGCGAGCCCGCAGCCCCAATGCGAGTGGGGCTGTGCGAGGGCCGCTGAGGGAGGTTTGAGGCCAGGCATCCCTTTTGGGGCTGGCACCTTTGGCCTGGGAGCAGGGGCTCGACGTTTACAATTTTTTAGTGTGAAGGCTGATTTTGGCCGAGAGTGAGTAAGACGCTATGTTGAGCCCTTGCGCGGCTAGGCGAGCCCGCAGCCCCAATGCGAGTGGGGCTGTGCGAGGGCCGCTGAGGGAGGTTTGAGGCCAGGCATCCCTTTTGGGGCTGGCACCTTTGGCCTGGGAGCAGGGGCTCGACGTTTACAATTTTTTAGTGTGAAGGCTGATTTTGGCCGAGAGTGAGGTAAGGCGCTATGTTGAGCCCTTGCGCGGCTAGGCGAGCCCGCAGCCCCAATGCGAGTGGGGCTGTGCGAGGGCCGCTGAGGGAGGTTTGAGGCCAGGCATCCCTTTTGGGGCTGGCACCTTTGGCCTGGGAGCAGGGGCTCGACGTTTACAATTTTTGGTGTGAAGGCTGATTTTGGCTGAGAGTGAGGTAAGACGCTATGTTGAGCCCTTGCGCGGCTAGGCGAGCCCGCAGCCCCAATGCGAGTGGGGCTGTGCGAGGGCCGCTGAGGGAGGTTTGAGGCCAGGCATCCCTTTTGGGGCTGGCACCTTTGGCCTGGGAGCAGGGGCTCGACGTTTACAATTTTTAGGTGAAGGCTGATTTTGGCTGAGAGTGAGGTAAGACTATGTTGAGCCCTTGCGCGGTTAGGCGAGCCCGCAGCCCCAATGCGAGTGGGGCTGTGCGAGGGCCGCTGAGGGAGGTTTGAGGCCAGGCATCCCTTTTGGGGCTGGCACCTTTGGCCTGGGAGCAGGGGCTCGACGTTTACAATTTTTAGTGTGAAGGCTGATTTTGGCCGAGAGTGAGGTAAGACGCTATGTTGGGCCCTTGCGCGGCTAGGCGAGCCCGCAGCCCCAATGCGAGTGGGGCTGTGCGAGGGCCGCTGAGGGAGGTTTGAGGCCAGGCATCCCTTTTGGGGCTGGCACCTTTGGCCTGGGAGCAGGGGCTCGACGTTTACAATTTTTTAGTGTGAAGGGTGATTTTGGCCGAGAATGAGGTAAGACGCTATGTTGGGCCCTTGCGCGGCTAGGCGAGCCCGCAGCCCCAATGCGAGTGGGGCTGTGCGAGGGCCGCTGAGGGAGGTTTGAGGCCAGGCATCCCTTTTGGGGCTGGCACCTTTGGCCTGGGAGCAGGGGCTCGACGTTTACAATTTTTGTGTGAAGTCTGATTTTGGCCGAGAGTGAGGTAAGACGCTATGTTGAGCCCTTGCGCGGCTAGGCGAGCCCGCAGCCCCAATGCGAGTGGGGCTGTGCGAGGGCCGCTGAGGGAGGTTTGAGGCCAGGCATCCGTTTTGGGGCTGGCACCTTTGGCCTGGGAGCAGGGGCTCGACGTTTACAATTTTTGGTGTGAAGGCTGATTTTGGCCGAGAGTGACGTAAGACGGTATGTTGAGCCCTTGCGCGGCTAGGCGAGCCCGCAGCCCCAATGCGAGTGGGGCTGTGCGAGGGCCGCTGAGGGAGGTTTGAGGCCAGGCATCCCTTTTGGGGCTGGCACCTTTGGCCTGGGAGCAGGGGCTCGACGTTTACAATTTTTTAGTGTGAAGGCTGATTTTGGCCGAGAGTGAGGTAAGGCGCTATGTTGAGGCCCTTGCGCGGCTAGGCGAGCCCGCAGCCCCAATGCGAGTGGGGCTGTGCGAGGGCCGCTGAGGGAGGTTTGAGGCCAGGCATCCCTTTTGGGGCTGGCACCTTTGGCCTGGGAGCAGGGGCTCGACGTTTACATTTTTTTGGCGTGAAGGCTGATTTTGGCTGAGAGTGACGTAAGGCGCTATGTTGAGCCCTTGCGCGGCTAGGCGAGCCCGCAGCCCCAATGCGAGTGGGGCTGTGCGAGGGCCGCTGAGGGAGGTTTGAGGCCAGGCATCCCTTTTGGGGCTGGCACCTTTGGCCTGGGAGCAGGGGCTCAACGTTTACAATTTTTGGTTTGAAGGCTGATTTTGGCCGAGAGTGACTTAAGGCGCTATGTTGAGCCCTTGCGCGGCTAGGCGAGCCCGCAGCCCCAATGCGAGTGGGGCTGTGCGAGGGCCGCTGAGGGAGGTTTGAGGCCAGGCATCCCTTTTGGGGCTGGCACCTTTGGCCTGGGAGCAGGGGCTCGACGTTTACAATTTTTGGTGTGAAGGCTGATTTTGGCTGAGAGTGACGTAAGACGCTATGTTGAGCCCTTGCGCGGCTAGGCGAGCCCGCAGCCCCAATGCGAGTGGGGCTGTGCGAGGGCCGCTGAGGGAGGTTTGAGGCCAGGCATCCCTTTTGGGGCTGGCACCTTTGGCCTGGGAGCAGGGGCTCGACGTTTACAATTTTTAGTGTGAAGGCTGATTTTGGCCGAGAGTGAGGTAAGACGCTATGTTGAGCCCTTGCGCGGCTAGGCGAGCCCGCAGCCCCAATGCGAGTGGGGCTGTGCGAGGGCCGCTGAGGGAGGTTTGAGGCCAGGCATCCCTTTTGGGGCTGGCACCTTTGGCCTGGGAGCAGGGGCTCGACGTTTACAATTTTTTAGTGTGAAGGCTGATTTTGGCCGAGAGTGACGTAAGACGCTATGTTGAGCCCTTGCGCGGCTAGGCGAGCCCGCAGCCCCAATGCGAGTGGGGCTGTGCGAGGGCCGCTGAGGGAGGTTTGAGGCCAGGCATCCCTTTTGGGGCTGGCACCTTTGGCCTGGGAGCAGGGGCTCGACGTTTACAATTTTTTAGTGTGAAGGCTGATTTTGGCTGAGAGTGACGTAAGACGCTATGTTGAGCCCTTGCGCGGCTAGGCGAGCCCGCAGCCCCAATGCGAGTGGGGCTGTGCGAGGGCCGCTGAGGGAGGTTTGAGGCCAGGCATCCCTTTTGGGGCTGGCACCTTTGGCCTGGGAGCAGGGGCTCGACGTTTACAATTTTTTAGTGTGAAGGCTGATTTTGGCTGAGAGTGACGTAAGACGCTATGTTGAGCCCTTGCGCGGCTAGGCGAGCCCGCAGCCCCAATGCGAGTGGGGCTGTGCGAGGGCCGCTGAGGGAGGTTTGAGGCCAGGCATCCCTTTTGGGGCTGGCACCTTTGGCCTGGGAGCAGGGGCTCGACGTTTACAATTTTTGGTGTGAAGGCTGATTTTGGCTGAGAGTGACGTAAGACGGTATGTTGAGCCCTTGCGCGGCTAGGCGAGCCCGCAGCCCCAATGCGAGTGGGGCTGTGCGAGGGCCGCTGAGGGAGGTTTGAGGCCAGGCATCCCTTTTGGGGCTGGCACCTTTGGCCTGGGAGCAGGGGCTCGACGTTTACAATTTTTGGTGTGAAGGCTGATTTTGGCTGAGAGTGACGTAAGACGCTATGTTGAGCCCTTGCGCGGCTAGGCGAGCCCGCAGCCCCAATGCGAGTGGGGCTGTGCGAGGGCCGCTGAGGGAGGTTTGAGGCCAGGCATCCCTTTTGGGGCTGGCACCTTTGGCCTGGGAGCAGGGGCTCGACGTTTACAATTTTTAGTGTGAAGGCTGATTTTGGCCGAGAGTGAGGTAAGACGCTATGTTGAGCCCTTGCGCGGCTAGGCGAGCCCGCAGCCCCAATGCGAGTGGGGCTGTGCGAGGGCCGCTGAGGGAGGTTTGAGGCCAGGCATCCCTTTTGGGGCTGGCACCTTTGGCCTGGGAGCAGGGGCTCGACGTTTACAATTTTTTAGTGTGAAGGCTGATTTTGGCCGAGAGTGAGGTAAGGCGCTATGTTGAGCCCTTGCGCGGCTAGGCGAGCCCGCAGCCCCAATGCGAGTGGGGCTGTGCGAGGGCCGCTGAGGGAGGTTTGAGGCCAGGCATCCCTTTTGGGGCTGGCACCTTTGGCCTGGGAGCAGGGGCTCGACGTTTACAATTTTTTAGTGTGAAGGCTGATTTTGGCCGAGAGTGACGTAAGACGCTATGTTGAGCCCTTGCGCGGCTAGGCGAGCCCGCAGCCCCAATGCGAGTGGGGCTGTGCGAGGGCCGCTGAGGGAGGTTTGAGGCCAGGCATCCCTTTTGGGGCTGGCACCTTTGGCCTGGGAGCAGGGGCTCGACGTTTACAATTTTTGGTGTGAAGGCTGATTTTGGCTGAGAGTGACGTAAGACGGTATGTTGAGCCCTTGCGCGGCTAGGCGAGCCCGCAGCCCCAGTGCGAGTGGGGCTGTGCGAGGGCCGCTGAGGGAGGTTTGAGGCCAGGCATCCCTTTTGGGGCTGGCACCTTTGGCCTGGGAGCAGGGGCTCGACGTTTACAATTTTTTAGTGTGAAGGCTGATTTTGGCCGAGAGTGACGTAAGACGGTATGTTGGGCCCTTGCGCGGCTAGGCGAGCCCGCAGCCCCAATGCGAGTGGGGCTGTGCGAGGGCCGCTGAGGGAGGTTTGAGGCCAGGCATCCCTTTTGGGGCTGGCACCTTTGGCCTGGGAGCAGGGGCTCGACGTTTACAATTTTTTAGTGTGAAGGCTGATTTTGGCCGAGAGTGACGTAAGACTATGTTGAGCCCTTGCGCGGCTAGGCGAGCCCGCAGCCCCAATGCGAGTGGGGCTGTGCGAGGGCCGCTGAGGGAGGTTTGAGGCCAGGCATCCCTTTTGGGGCTGGCACCTTTGGCCTGGGAGCAGGGGCTCGACGTTTACAATTTTTTAGTGTGAAGGCTGATTTTGGCTGAGAGTGAGGTAAGCGCTATGTTGAGCCCTTGCGCGGCTAGGCGAGCCCGCAGCCCCAATGCGAGTGGGGCTGTGCGAGGGCCGCTGAGGGAGGTTTGAGGCCAGGCATCCCTTTTGGGGCTGGCACCTTTGGCCTGGGAGCAGGGGCTCGACGTTTACAATTTTTTAGTGTGAAGTCTGATTTTGGCCGAGAGTGACGTAAGACGGTATGTTGGGCCCTTGCGCGGCTAGGCGAGCCCGCAGCCCCAATGCGAGTGGGGCTGTGCGAGGGCCGCTGTGGGAGGTTTGAGGCCAGGCATCCCTTTTGGGGCTGGCACCTTTGGCCTGGGAGCAGGGGCTCGACGTTTACAATTTTTGGTGTGAAGGCTGATTTTGGCTGAGAGTGACGTAAGACGGTATGTTGAGCCCTTGCGCGGCTAGGCGAGCCCGCAGCCCCAATGCGAGTGGGGCTGTGCGAGGGCCGCTGAGGGAGGTTTGAGGCCAGGCATCCCTTTTGGGGCTGGCACCTTTGGCCTGGGAGCAGGGGCTCGACGTTTACAATTCTTGGTGTGAAGGCTGATTTTGGCTGGGAGTGAGGTAAGCTATGTTGAGCCCTTGCGCGGCTAGGCGAGCCCGCAGCCCCAATGCGAGTGGGGCTGTGCGAGGGCCGCTGAGGGAGGTTTGAGGCCAGGCATCCCTTTTGGGGCTGGCACCTTTGGCCTGGGAGCAGGGGCTCGACGTTTACAATTTTTTAGTGTGAAGGCTGATTTTGGCTGAGAGTGACGTAAGACGGTATGTTGAGCCCTTGCGCGGCTAGGCGAGCCCGCAGCCCCAATGCGAGTGGGGCTGTGCGAGGGCCGCTGAGGGAGGTTTGAGGCCAGGCATCCCTTTTGGGGCTGGCACCTTTGGCCTGGGAGCAGGGGCTCGACGTTTACAATTTTTGGTGTGAAGGCTGATTTTGGCTGAGAGTGACGTAAGACGCTATGTTGAGCCCTTGCGCGGCTAGGCGAGCCCGCAGCCCCAATGCGAGTGGGGCTGTGCGAGGGCCGCTGAGGGAGGTTTGAGGCCAGGCATCCCTTTTGGGGCTGGCACCTTTGGCCTGGGAGCAGGGGCTCGACGTTTACAATTTTTGGTGTGAAGGCTGATTTTGGCCGAGAGTGACTTAAGACGATATGTTGAGCCCTTGCGCGGCTAGGCGAGCCCGCAGCCCCAATGCGAGTGGGGCTGTGCGAGGGCCGCTGAGGGAGGTTTGAGGCCAGGCATCCCTTTTGGGGCTGGCACCTTTGGCCTGGGAGCAGGGGCTCGACGTTTACAATTTTTGTGTGAAGGCTGATTTTGGCCGAGAGTGAGGTAAGGCGCTATGTTGAGCCCTTGCGCGGCTAGGCGAGCCCGCAGCCCCAATGCGAGTGGGGCTGTGCGAGGGCCGCTGAGGGAGGTTTGAGGCCAGGCATCCCTTTTGGGGCTGGCACCTTTGGCCTGGGAGCAGGGGCTCGACGTTTACAATTTTTGGTGTGAAGGCTGATTTTGGCTGAGAGTGACGTAAGACGGTATGTTGAGCCCTTGCGCGGCTAGGCGAGCCCGCAGCCCCAATGCGAGTGGGGCTGTGCGAGGGCCGCTGAGGGAGGTTTGAGGCCAGGCATCCCTTTTGGGGCTGGCACCTTTGGCCTGGGAGCAGGGGCTCGACGTTTACAATTTTTGGTGTGAAGGCTGATTTTGGCCGAGAGTGAGGTAAGACGATATGTTGAGCCCTTGCGCGGCTAGGCGAGCCCGCAGCCCCAATGCGAGTGGGGCTGTGCGAGGGCCGCTGAGGGAGGTTTGAGGCCAGGCATCCCTTTTGGGGCTGGCACCTTTGGCCTGGGAGCAGGGGCTCGACGTTTACAATTTTTTAGTGTGAAGGCTGATTTTGGCCGAGAGTGAGGTAAGGCGCTATGTTGAGCCCTTGCGCGGCTAGGCGAGCCCGCAGCCCCAATGCGAGTGGGGCTGTGCGAGGGCCGCTGAGGGAGGTTTGAGGCCAGGCATCCCTTTTGGGGCTGGCACCTTTGGCCTGGGAGCAGGGGCTCGACGTTTGAACTTTGGTGTGAAGGCTGATTTTGGCTGAGAGTGAGGTAAGGCGCTATGTTGAGCCCTTGCGCGGCTAGGCGAGCCCGCAGCCCCAATGCGAGTGGGGCTGTGCGAGGGCCGCTGAGGGAGGTTTGAGGCCAGGCATCCGTTTTGGGGCTGGCACCTTTGGCCTGGGAGCAGGGGCTCGACGTTTACAATTTTTGGTTTGAAGGCTGATTTTGGCCGAGAGTGACGTAAGACGATATGTTGAGCCCTTGCGCGGCTAGGCGAGCCCGCAGCCCCAATGCGAGTGGGGCTGTGCGAGGGCCGCTGAGGGAGGTTTGAGGCCAGGCATCCCTTTTGGGGCTGGCACCTTTGGCCTGGGAGCAGGGGCTCGACGTTTACAATTTTGGAGTGTGAAGGCTGATTTTGGCTGAGAGTGAGGTAAGCGCTATGTTGAGCCCTTGCGCGGCTAGGCGAGCCCGCAGCCCCAATGCGAGTGGGGCTGTGCGAGGGCCGCTGAGGGAGGTTTGAGGCCAGGCATCCCTTTTGGGGCTGGCACCTTTGGCCTGGGAGCAGGGGCTCGACGTTTACAATTTTTTAGTGTGAAGTCTGATTTTGGCCGAGAGTGACGTAAGGCGCTATGTTGGGCCCTTGCGCGGCTAGGCGAGCCCGCAGCCCCAATGCGAGTGGGGCTGTGCGAGGGCCGCTGAGGGAGGTTTGAGGCCAGGCATCCCTTTTGGGGCTGGCACCTTTGGCCTGGGAGCAGGGGCTCGACGTTTACAATTTTTAGTGTGAAGGCTGATTTTGGCTGAGAGTGAGGTAAGGCGCTATGTTGAGCCCTTGTGCGGCTAGGCGAGCCCGCAGCCCCAATGCGAGTGGGGCTGTGCGAGGGCCGCTGAGGGAGGTTTGAGGCCAGGCATCCCTTTTGGGGCTGGCACCTTTGGCCTGGGAGCAGGGGCTCGACGTTTACAATTTTTTAGTGTGAAGGCTGATTTTGGCCGAGAATGAGGTAAGGCGCTATGTTGAGCCCTTGCGCGGCTAGGCGAGCCCGCAGCCCCAATGCGAGTGGGGCTGTGCGAGGGCCGCTGAGGGAGGTTTGAGGCCAGGCATCCCTTTTGGGGCTGGCACCTTTGGCCTGGGAGCAGGGGCTCGACGTTTACAATTTTTGGTGTGAAGGCTGATTTTGGCTGAGAGTGACGTAAGCCGGTATGTTGAGCCCTTGCGCGGCTAGGCGAGCCCGCAGCCCCAATGCGAGTGGGGCTGTGCGAGGGCCGCTGAGGGAGGTTTGAGGCCAGGCATCCCTTTTGGGGCTGGCACCTTTGGCCTGGGAGCAGGGGCTCGACGTTTACAATTTTGGTGTGAAGGCTGATTTTGGCTGAGAGTGAGGTAAGCGCTATGTTGAGCCCTTGCGCGGCTAGGCGAGCCCGCAGCCCCAATGCGAGTGGGGCTGTGCGAGGGCCGCTGAGGGAGGTTTGAGGCCAGGCATCCCTTTTGGGGCTGGCACCTTTGGCCTGGGAGCAGGGGCTCGACGTTTACAATTTTTGGTGTGAAGGCTGATTTTGGCCGAGAGTGACATAAGACGCTATGTTGAGCCCTTGCGCGGCTAGGCGAGCCCGCAGCCCCAATGCGAGTGGGGCTGTGCGAGAGCCGCTGAGGGAGGTTTGAGGCCAGGCATCCCTTTTGGGGCTGGCACCTTTGGCCTGGGAGCAGGGGCTCGACGTTTACAATTTTTTAGTGTGAAGGCTGCTTTTGGCTGAGAGTGACGTAAGACGGTATGTTGAGCCCTTGCGCGGCTAGGCGAGCCCGCAGCCCCAATGCGAGTGGGGCTGTGCGAGGGCCGCTGAGGGAGGTTTGAGGCCAGGCATCCCTTTTGGGGCTGGCACCTTTGGCCTGGGAGCAGGGGCTCGACGTTTGAATTTTGGTGTGAAGGCTGATTTTGGCCGAGAGTGAGGTAAGCGCTATGTTGAGCCCTTGCGCGGCTAGGCGAGCCCGCAGCCCCAATGCGAGTGGGGCTGTGCGAGGGCCGCTGAGGGAGGTTTGAGGCCAGGCATCCGTTTTGGGGCTGGCACCTTTGGCCTGGGAGCAGGGGCTCGACGTTTACAATTTTTGGTGTGAAGGCTGATTTTGGCCGAGAGTGACGTAAGACGGCTATGTTGAGCCCTTGCGCGGCTAGGCGAGCCCGCAGCCCCAATGCGAGTGGGGCTGTGCGAGGGCCGCTGAGGGAGGTTTGAGGCCAGGCATCCCTTTTGGGGCTGGCACCTTTGGCCTGGGAGCAGGGGCTCGACGTTTACAATTTTTTAGTGTGAAGGCTGATTTTGGCCGAGAATGAGGTAAGGCGCTATGTTGGGCCCTTGCGCGGCTAGGCGAGCCCGCAGCCCCAATGCGAGTGGGGCTGTGCGAGGGCCGCTGAGGGAGGTTTGAGGCCAGGCATCCCTTTTGGGGCTGGCACCTTTGGCCTGGGAGCAGGGGCTCGACGTTTGAAGTTTGGAGGTTGAAGGCTGATTTTGGCTGAGAGTGAGGTAAGACGGTATGTTGAGCCCTTGCGCGGCTAGGCGAGCCCGCAGCCCCAATGCGAGTGGGGCTGTGCGAGGGCCGCTGAGGGAGGTTTGAGGCCAGGCATCCCTTTTGGGGCTGGCACCTTTGGCCTGGGAGCAGGGGCTCGACGTTTACAATTTTTTAGTGTGAAGGCTGATTTTGGCTGAGAGTGAGGTAAGGCGCTATGTTGGGCCCTTGCGCGGCTAGGCGAGCCCGCAGCCCCAATGCGAGTGGGGCTGTGCGAGGGCCGCTGAGGGAGGTTTGAGGCCAGGCATCCCTTTTGGGGCTGGCACCTTTGGCCTGGGAGCAGGGGCTCGACGTTTGAATTTTTAGGTGAAGGCTGATTTTGGCTGAGAGTGAGGTAAGGCACTATGTTGAGCCCTTGCGCGGCTAGGCGAGCCCGCAGCCCCAATGCGAGTGGGGCTGTGCGAGGGCCGCTGAGGGAGGTTTGAGGCCAGGCATCCCTTTTGGGGCTGGCACCTTTGGCCTGGGAGCAGGGGCTCGACGTTTACAATTTTTGGTGTGAAGGCTGATTTTGGCTGAGAGTGACGTAAGACGGTATGTTGGCCCTTGCGCGGCTAGGCGAGCCCGCAGCCCCAATGCGAGTGGGGCTGTGCGAGGGCCGCTGAGGGAGGTTTGAGGCCAGGCATCCGTTTTGGGGCTGGCACCTTTGGCCTGGGAGCAGGGGCTCGACGTTTACAATTTTTTAGTGTGAAGGCTGATTTTGGCTGAGAGTGACGTAAGACGGTATGTTGAGCCCTTGCGCGGCTAGGCGAGCCCGCAGCCCCAATGCGAGTGGGGCTGTGCGAGGGCCGCTGAGGGAGGTTTGAGGCCAGGCATCCCTTTTGGGGCTGGCACCTTTGGCCTGGGAGCAGGGGCTCGACGTTTGAACTTTGGAGGGTGAAGGCTGATTTTGGCTGAGAGTGAGGTAAGTCGCTATGTTGAGCCCTTGCGCGGCTAGGCGAGCCCGCAGCCCCAATGCGAGTGGGGCTGTGCGAGGGCCGCTGAGGGAGGTTTGAGGCCAGGCATCCCTTTTGGGGCTGGCACCTTTGGCCTGGGAGCAGGGGCTCGACGTTTGAACTTTGGAGGTTGAAGGCTGATTTTGGCCGAGAGTGACGTAAGACGGTATGTTGAGCCCTTGCGCGGCTAGGCGAGCCCGCAGCCCCAATGCGAGTGGGGCTGTGCGAGGGCCGCTGAGGGAGGTTTGAGGCCAGGCATCCCTTTTGGGGCTGGCACCTTTGGCCTGGGAGCAGGGGCTCGACGTTTACAATTTTTTAGTGTGAAGGCTGATTTTGGCCGAGAATGAGGTAAGGCGCTATGTTGGGCCCTTGCGCGGCTAGGCGAGCCCGCAGCCCCAATGCGAGTGGGGCTGTGCGAGGGCCGCTGAGGGAGGTTTGAGGCCAGGCATCCCTTTTGGGGCTGGCACCTTTGGCCTGGGAGCAGGGGCTCGACGTTTACAATTTTTTAGTGTGAAGGCTGATTTTGGCCGAGAATGAGGTAAGGCGCTATGTTGGGCCCTTGCGCGGCTAGGCGAGCCCGCAGCCCCAATGCGAGTGGGGCTGTGCGAGGGCCGCTGAGGGAGGTTTGAGGCCAGGCATCCCTTTTGGGGCTGGCACCTTTGGCCTGGGAGCAGGGGCTCGACGTTTACAATTTTTGGTGTGAAGGCTGATTTTGGCTGAGAGTGACGTAAGACGGTATGTTGAGCCCTTGCGCGGCTAGGCGAGCCCGCAGCCCCAATGCGAGTGGGGCTGTGCGAGGGCCGCTGTGGGAGGTTTGAGGCCAGGCATCCCTTTTGGGGCTGGCACCTTTGGCCTGGGAGCAGGGGCTCGACGTTTACAATTTTGGAGTGTGAAGGCTGATTTTGGCTGAGAGTGAGGTAAGACTATGTTGGGCCCTTGCGCGGCTAGGCGAGCCCGCAGCCCCAATGCGAGTGGGGCTGTGCGAGGGCCGCTGAGGGAGGTTTGAGGCCAGGCATCCGTTTTGGGGCTGGCACCTTTGGCCTGGGAGCAGGGGCTCGACGTTTACAATTTTTTAGTGTGAAGTCTGATTTTGGCCGAGAGTGAGGTAAGACCGTATGTTGAGCCCTTGCGCGGCTAGGCGAGCCCGCAGCCCCAATGCGAGTGGGGCTGTGCGAGGGCCGCTGAGGGAGGTTTGAGGCCAGGCATCCCTTTTGGGGCTGGCACCTTTGGCCTGGGAGCAGGGGCTCGACGTTTACAATTTTTTAGTGTGAAGGCTGATTTTGGCCGAGAATGAGGTAAGGCGCTATGTTGGGCCCTTGCGCGGCTAGGCGAGCCCGCAGCCCCAATGCGAGTGGGGCTGTGCGAGGGCCGCTGTGGGAGGTTTGAGGCCAGGCATCCCTTTTGGGGCTGGCACCTTTGGCCTGGGAGCAGGGGCTCGACGTTTACAATTTTTGGTGTGAAGGGCGATTTTGGCTGAGAGTGACGTAAGACGGTATGTTGGGCCCTTGCGCGGCTAGGCGAGCCCGCAGCCCCAATGCGAGTGGGGCTGTGCGAGTGCCGCTGAGGGAGGTTTGAGGCCAGGCATCCCTTTTGGGGCTGGCACCTTTGGCCTGGGAGCAGGGGCTCGACGTTTGAATTTTGGAGGTGAAGGCTGATTTTGGCTGAGAGTGAGGTAAGCGCTATGTTGAGCCCTTGCGCGGCTAGGCGAGCCCGCAGCCCCAATGCGAGTGGGGCTGTGCGAGGGCCGCTGAGGGAGGTTTGAGGCCAGGCATCCCTTTTGGGGCTGGCACCTTTGGCCTGGGAGCAGGGGCTCGACGTTTACAATTTTTGGTGTGAAGGCTGATTTTGGCTGAGAGTGACGTAAGACGGTATGTTGAGCCCTTGCGCGGCTAGGCGAGCCCGCAGCCCCAATGCGAGTGGGGCTGTGCGAGGGCCGCTGAGGGAGGTTTGAGGCCAGGCATCCCTTTTGGGGCTGGCACCTTTGGCCTGGGAGCAGGGGCTCGACGTTACAATTTTTGGTGTGAAGGCTGATTTTGGCTGGGAGTGACGAAAGACGGTATGTTGATCCCTTGCGCGGCTAGGCGAGCCCGCAGCCCCAATGCGAGTGGGGGCTGTGCGAGGGCCGCTGTGGGAGGTTGAGGCCAGGCATCCCTTTTGGGGCTGGCACCTTTGGCCTGGGAGCAGGGGCTCGACGTTTACAATTTTTGGTGTGAAGGGCGATTTTGGCTGAGAGTGACGTAAGACGGTATGTTGGGCCCTTGCGCGGCTAGGCGAGCCCGCAGCCCCAATTCGAGTGGGGCTGTGCGAGGGCCGCTGAGGGAGGTTTGAGGCCAGGCATCCCTTTTGGGGCTGGCACCTTTGGCCTGGGAGCAGGGGCTCGACGTTTGAACTTTGGAGGGTGAAGGCTGATTTTGGCTGAGAGTGAGGTAAGGCGCTATGTTGAGCCCTTGCGCGGCTAGGCGAGCCCGCAGCCCCAATGCGAGTGGGGCTGTGCGAGGGCCGCTGAGGGAGGTTTGAGGCCAGGCATCCCTTTTGGGGCTGGCACCTTTGGCCTGGGAGCAGGGGCTCGACGTTTACAATTTTTTAGTGTGAAGGCTGATTTTGGCTGAGAGTGACGTAAGACGGTATGTTGAGCCCTTGCGCGGCTAGGCGAGCCCGCAGCCCCAATGCGAGTGGGGCTGTGCGAGGGCCGCTGAGGGAGGTTTGAGGCCAGGCATCCCTTTTGGGGCTGGCACCTTTGGCCTGGGAGCAGGGGCTCGACGTTTGAACTTTGGAGGTGAAGGCTGATTTTGGCTGAGAGTGAGGTAAGCGCTATGTTGAGCCCTTGCGCGGCTAGGCGAGCCCGCAGCCCCAATGCGAGTGGGGCTGTGCGAGGGCCGCTGAGGGAGGTTTGAGGCCAGGCATCCCTTTTGGGGCTGGCACCTTTGGCCTGGGAGCAGGGGCTCGACGTTTACAATTTTTTGGCGTGAAGGCTGATTTTGGCTGAGAGTGAGGTAAGCGCTATGTTGGGCCCTTGCGCGGCTAGGCGAGCCCGCAGCCCCAATGCGAGTGGGGCTGTGCGAGGGCCGCTGAGGGAGGTTTGAGGCCAGGCATCCCTTTTGGGGCTGGCACCTTTGGCCTGGGAGCAGGGGCTCGACGTTTACAATTTTTTAGTGTGAAGGCTGATTTTGGCCGAGAGTGAGGTAAGGCGCTATGTTGGGCCCTTGCGCGGCTAGGCGAGCCCGCAGCCCCAATGCGAGTGGGGCTGTGCGAGGGCCGCTGAGGGAGGTTTGAGGCCAGGCATCCCTTTTGGGGCTGGCACCTTTGGCCTGGGAGCAGGGGCTCGACGTTTACAATTTTTGGTGTGAAGGCTGATTTTGGCTGAGAGTGACGTAAGACGGTATGTTGAGCCCTTGCGCGGCTAGGCGAGCCCGCAGCCCCAATGCGAGTGGGGCTGTGCGAGGGCCGCTGAGGGAGGTTTGAGGCCAGGCATCCCTTTTGGGGCTGGCACCTTTGGCCTGGGAGCAGGGGCTCGACGTTTACAATTTTGGAGGTGAAGGCTGATTTTGGCTGAGAGTGAGGTAAGACTATGTTGAGCCCTTGCGCGGCTAGGCGAGCCCGCAGCCCCAATGCGAGTGGGGCTGTGCGAGGGCCGCTGAGGGAGGTTTGAGGCCAGGCATCCCTTTTGGGGCTGGCACCTTTGGCCTGGGAGCAGGGGCTCGACGTTTACAATTTTGGAGTGAAGGCTGATTTTGGCCGAGAGTGAGGTAAGCGTATGTTGAGCCCTTGCGCGGCTAGGCGAGCCCGCAGCCCCAATGCGAGTGGGGCTGTGCGAGGGCCGCTGAGGGAGGTTTGAGGCCAGGCATCCCTTTTGGGGCTGGCACCTTTGGCCTGGGAGCAGGGGCTCGACGTTTACAATTTTTTAGTGTGAAGGCCGATTTTGGCCGAGAGTGAGGTAAGGCGCTATGTTGGGCCCTTGCGCGGCTAGGCGAGCCCGCAGCCCCAATGCGAGTGGGGCTGTGCGAGGGCCGCTGAGGGAGGTTTGAGGCCAGGCATCCCTTTTGGGGCTGGCACCTTTGGCCTGGGAGCAGGGGCTCGACGTTTACAATTTTTTAGTGTGAAGGCTGATTTTGGCCGAGAGTGAGGTAAGGCGCTATGTTGGGCCCTTGCGCGGCTAGGCGAGCCCGCAGCCCCAATGCGAGTGGGGCTGTGCGAGGGCCGCTGTGGGAGGTTTGAGGCCAGGCATCCCTTTTGGGGCTGGCACCTTTGGCCTGGGAGCAGGGGCTCGACGTTTACAATTTTTGGTGTGAAGGCTGATTTTGGCTGAGAGTGACGTAAGACGGTATGTTGGCCCTTGCGCGGCTAGGCGAGCCCGCAGCCCCAATGCGAGTGGGGCTGTGCGAGGGCCGCTGAGGGAGGTTTGAGGCCAGGCATCCCTTTTGGGGCTGGCACCTTTGGCCTGGGAGCAGGGGCTCGACGTTTGAACTTTGGAGGTGAAGGCTGATTTTGGCTGAGAGTGAGGTAAGCGCTATGTTGAGCCCTTGCGCGGCTAGGCGAGCCCGCAGCCCCAATGCGAGTGGGGCTGTGCGAGGGCCGCTGAGGGAGGTTTGAGGCCAGGCATCCCTTTTGGGGCTGGCACCATTGGCCTGGGAGCAGGGGCTCGACGTTTACAATTTTTGGTGTGAAGGCTGATTTTGGCTGAGAGTGACGTAAGACGGTATGTTGAGCCCTTGCGCGGCTAGGCGAGCCCGCAGCCCCAATGCGAGTGGGGCTGTGCGAGGGCCGCTGAGGGAGGTTTGAGGCCAGGCATCCCTTTTGGGGCTGGCACCTTTGGCCTGGGAGCAGGGGCTCGACGTTTACAATTTTTGGTGTGAAGGCTGATTTTGGCTGAGAGTGACATAAGACGGTATGTTGAGCCCTTGCGCGGCTAGGCGAGCCCGCAGCCCCAATGCGAGTGGGGCTGTGCGAGGGCCGCTGAGGGAGGTTTGAGGCCAGGCATCCCTTTTGGGGCTGGCACCTTTGGCCTGGGAGCAGGGGCTCGACGTTTACAATTTTTGGTGTGAAGGCTGATTTTGGCTGAGAGTGACGTAAGACGGTATGTTGGGCCCTTGCGCGGCTAGGCGAGCCCGCAGCCCCAATGCGAGTGGGGCTGTGCGAGGGCCGCTGAGGGAGGTTTGAGGCCAGGCATCCCTTTTGGGGCTGGCACCTTTGGCCTGGGAGCAGGGGCTCGACGTTTACAATTTTGGAGTGTGAAGGCTGATTTTGGCTGAGAGTGAGGTAAGACGCTATGTTGAGCCCTTGCGCGGCTAGGCGAGCCCGCAGCCCCAATGCGAGTGGGGCTGTGCGAGGGCCGCTGAGGGAGGTTTGAGGCCAGGCATCCCTTTTGGGGCTGGCACCTTTGGCCTGGGAGCAGGGGCTCGACGTTTACAATTTTTTAGTGTGAAGGCTGCTTTTGGCTGAGAGTGACGTAAGACGGTATGTTGAGCCCTTGCGCGGCTAGGCGAGCCCGCAGCCCCAATGCGAGTGGGGCTGTGCGAGGGCCGCTGAGGGAGGTTTGAGGCCAGGCATCCCTTTTGGGGCTGGCACCTTTGGCCTGGGAGCAGGGGCTCGACGTTTGAACTTTGGAGGTGAAGGCTGATTTTGGCTGAGAGTGAGGTAAGCTACTATGTTGAGCCCTTGCGCGGCTAGGCGAGCCCGCAGCCCCAATGCGAGTGGGGCTGTGCGAGGGCCGCTGAGGGAGGTTTGAGGCCAGGCATCCCTTTTGGGGCTGGCACCTTTGGCCTGGGAGCAGGGGCTCGACGTTTACAATTTTTAGTGTGAAGGCTGATTTTGGCTGAGAGTGAGGTAAGCGCTATGTTGGGCCCTTGCGCGGCTAGGCGAGCCCGCAGCCCCAATGCGAGTGGGGCTGTGCGAGGGCCGCTGAGGGAGGTTTGAGGCCAGGCATCCCTTTTGGGGCTGGCACCTTTGGCCTGGGAGCAGGGGCTCGACGTTTACAATTTTGTAGTGTGAAGGCTGATTTTGGCCGAGACTGAGGTAAGCGTATGTTGAGCCCTTGCGCGGCTAGGCGAGCCCGCAGCCCCAATGCGAGTGGGGCTGTGCGAGGGCCGCTGAGGGAGGTTTGAGGCCAGGCATCCCTTTTGGGGCTGGCACCTTTGGCCTGGGAGCAGGGGCTCGACGTTTACAATTTTTTAGTGTGAAGGCTGATTTTGGCCGAGAGTGAGGTAAGGCGCTATGTTGGGCCCTTGCGCGGCTAGGCGAGCCCGCAGCCCCAATGCGAGTGGGGCTGTGCGAGGGCCGCTGAGGGAGGTTTGAGGCCAGGCATCCCTTTTGGGGCTGGCACCTTTGGCCTGGGAGCAGGGGCTCGACGTTTACAATTTTTGGTGTGAAGGCCGATTTTGGCTGAGAGTGACGTAAGACGGTATGTTGAGCCCTTGCGCGGCTAGGCGAGCCCGCAGCCCCAATGCGAGTGGGGCTGTGCGAGGGCCGCTGAGGGAGGTTGAGGCCAGGCATCCCTTTTGGGGCTGGCACCTTTGGCCTGGGAGCTGGGGGCTCGACGTTTACAATTTTTGGTGTGAAGGGCGATTTTGGCCGAGAGTGACGTAAGACGATATGTTGAGCCCTTGCGCGGCTAGGCGAGCCCGCAGCCCCAATGCGAGTGGGGCTGTGCGAGGGCCGCTGTGGGAGGTTTGAGGCCAGGCATCCCTTTTGGGGCTGGCACCTTTGGCCTGGGAGCAGGGGCTCGACGTTTACAATTTTTAGGGTGAAGGCTGATTTTGGCTGAGAGTGAGGTAAGCTACTATGTTGGGCCCTTGCGCGGCTAGGCGAGCCCGCAGCCCCAATGCGAGTGGGGCTGTGCGAGGGCCGCTGTGGGAGGTTTGAGGCCAGGCATCCCGTTTGGGGCTGGCACCTTTGGCCTGGGAGCAGGGGCTCGACGTTTACAATTTTGGAGTGTGAAGGCTGATTTTGGCCGAGAGTGAGGTAAGCGTATGTTGAGCCCTTGCGCGGCTAGGCGAGCCCGCAGCCCCAATGCGAGTGGGGCTGTGCGAGGGCCGCTGAGGGAGGTTTGAGGCCAGGCATCCCTTTTGGGGCTGGCACCTTTGGCCTGGGAGCAGGGGCTCGACGTTTACAATTTTTTAGTGTGAAGGCTGATTTTGGCCGAGAATGAGGTAAGGCGCTATGTTGGGCCCTTGCGCGGCTAGGCGAGCCCGCAGCCCCAATGCGAGTGGGGCTGTGCGAGGGCCGCTGAGGGAGGTTTGAGGCCAGGCATCCCTTTTGGGGCTGGCACCTTTGGCCTGGGAGCAGGGGCTCGACGTTTACAATTTTTGGTGTGAAGGCTGATTTTGGCTGAGAGTGACGTAAGACGGTATGTTGAGCCCTTGCGCGGCTAGGCGAGCCCGCAGCCCCAATGCGAGTGGGGCTGTGCGAGGGCCGCTGAGGGAGGTTTGAGGCCAGGCATCCCTTTTGGGGCTGGCACCTTTGGCCTGGGAGCAGGGGCTCGACGTTTACAATTTTGGAGGTGAAGGCTGATTTTGGCTGAGAGTGAGGTAAGCGCTATGTTGAGCCCTTGCGCGGCTAGGCGAGCCCGCAGCCCCAATGCGAGTGGGGCTGTGCGAGGGCCGCTGAGGGAGGTTTGAGGCCAGGCATCCGTTTTGGGGCTGGCACCTTTGGCCTGGGAGCAGGGGCTCGACGTTTACAATTTTTGGTGTGAAGGCTGATTTTGGCCGAGAGTGACGTAAGACGCTATGTTGAGCCCTTGCGCGGCTAGGCGAGCCCGCAGCCCCAATGCGAGTGGGGCTGTGCGAGGGCCGCTGAGGGAGGTTTGAGGCCAGGCATCCCTTTTGGGGCTGGCACCTTTGGCCTGGGAGCAGGGGCTCGACGTTTACAATTTTTTAGTGTGAAGGCTGATTTTGGCTGAGAGTGACGTAAGACGGTATGTTGAGCCCTTGCGCGGCTAGGCGAGCCCGCAGCCCCAATGCGAGTGGGGCTGTGCGAGGGCCGCTGAGGGAGGTTTGAGGCCAGGCATCCCTTTTGGGGCTGGCACCTTTGGCCTGGGAGCAGGGGCTCGACGTTTACAATTTTTGGTGTGAAGGCTGATTTTGGCTGAGAGTGACGTAAGACGGTATGTTGGGCCCTTGCGCGGCTAGGCGAGCCCGCAGCCCCAATGCGAGTGGGGCTGTGCGAGGGCCGCTGAGGGAGGTTTGAGGCCAGGCATCCCTTTTGGGGCTGGCACCTTTGGCCTGGGAGCAGGGGCTCGACGTTTGAACTTTGGAGGGTGAAGGCTGATTTTGGCCGAGAGTGAGGTAAGACGGTATGTTGAGCCCTTGCGCGGCTAGGCGAGCCCGCAGCCCCAATGCGAGTGGGGCTGTGCGAGGGCCGCTGAGGGAGGTTTGAGGCCAGGCATCCCTTTTGGGGCTGGCACCTTTGGCCTGGGAGCAGGGGCTCGACGTTTTCAATTTTGTGTGTGAAGGCTGATTTTGGCTGAGAGTGACGTAAGACGGTATGTTGAGCCCTTGCGCGGCTAGGCGAGCCCGCAGCCCCAATGCGAGTGGGGCTGTGCGAGGGCCGCTGAGGGAGGTTTGAGGCCAGGCATCCCTTTTGGGGCTGGCACCTTTGGCCTGGGAGCAGGGGCTCGACGTTTGAATTTTGGAGGTGAAGGCTGATTTTGGCCGAGAGTGAGGTAAGACTATGTTGAGCCCTTGCGCGGCTAGGCGAGCCCGCAGCCCCAATGCGAGTGGGGCTGTGCGAGGGCCGCTGAGGGAGGTTTGAGGCCAGGCATCCCTTTTGGGGCTGGCACCTTTGGCCTGGGAGCAGGGGCTCGACGTTTACAATTTTTGGTGTGAAGGCTGATTTTGGCTGAGAGTGACGTAAGACGGTATGTTGAGCCCTTGCGCGGCTAGGCGAGCCCGCAGCCCCAATGCGAGTGGGGCTGTGCGAGGGCCGCTGAGGGAGGTTTGAGGCCAGGCATCCCTTTTGGGGCTGGCACCTTTGGCCTGGGAGCAGGGGCTCGACGTTTACAATTTTTGGTGTGAAGGCTGATTTTGGCCGAGAGTGACGTAAGACGCTATGTTGAGCCCTTGCGCGGCTAGGCGAGCCCGCAGCCCCAATGCGAGTGGGGCTGTGCGAGGGCCGCTGAGGGAGGTTTGAGGCCAGGCATCCCTTTTGGGGCTGGCACCTTTGGCCTGGGAGCAGGGGCTCGACGTTTACAATTTTTTAGTGTGAAGGCTGATTTTGGCCGAGAGTGAGGTAAGGCGCTATGTTGGGCCCTTGCGCGGCTAGGCGAGCCCGCAGCCCCAATGCGAGTGGGGCTGTGCGAGGGCCGCTGAGGGAGGTTTGAGGCCAGGCATCCCTTTTGGGGCTGGCACCTTTGGCCTGGGAGCAGGGGCTCGACGTTTGAATTTTTTAGGTGAAGGCTGATTTTGGCTGAGAGTGAGGTAAGACGGTATGTTGAGCCCTTGCGCGGCTAGGCGAGCCCGCAGCCCCAATGCGAGTGGGGCTGTGCGAGGGCCGCTGAGGGAGGTTTGAGGCCAGGCATCCGTTTTGGGGCTGGCACCTTTGGCCTGGGAGCAGGGGCTCGACGTTTACAATTTTTTAGTGTGAAGGCTGATTTTGGCCGAGAGTGAGGTAAGGCGCTATGTTGGGCCCTTGCGCGGCTAGGCGAGCCCGCAGCCCCAATGCGAGTGGGGCTGTGCGAGGGCCGCTGAGGGAGGTTTGAGGCCAGGCATCCCTTTTGGGGCTGGCACCTTTGGCCTGGGAGCAGGGGCTCGACGTTTGAAATTTGGAGTGTGAACGCTGATTTTGGCTGAGAGTGAGGTAAGACGCTATGTTGAGCCCTTGCGCGGCTAGGCGAGCCCGCAGCCCCAATGCGAGTGGGGCTGTGCGAGGGCCGCTGAGGGAGGTTTGAGGCCAGGCATCCCTTTTGGGGCTGGCACCTTTGGCCTGGGAGCAGGGGCTCGACGTTTACAATTTTTTAGTGTGAAGGCTGATTTTGGCTGAGAGTGACGTAAGACGCTATGTTGAGCCCTTGCGCGGCTAGGCGAGCCCGCAGCCCCAATGCGAGTGGGGCTGTGCGAGGGCCGCTGAGGGAGGTTTGAGGCCAGGCATCCCTTTTGGGGCTGGCACCTTTGGCCTGGGAGCAGGGGCTCGACGTTTACAATTTTGGAGGTGAAGGCTGATTTTGGCTGAGAGTGAGGTAAGCGCTATGTTGAGCCCTTGCGCGGCTAGGCGAGCCCGCAGCCCCAATGCGAGTGGGGCTGTGCGAGGGCCGCTGAGGGAGGTTTGAGGCCAGGCATCCCTTTTGGGGCTGGCACCTTTGGCCTGGGAGCAGGGGCTCGACGTTTGAATTTTGGAGGTGAAGGCTGATTTTGGCTGAGAGTGAGGTAAGACTATGTTGGGCCCTTGCGCGGCTAGGCGAGCCCGCAGCCCCAATGCGAGTGGGGCTGTGCGAGGGCCGCTGAGGGAGGTTTGAGGCCAGGCATCCCTTTTGGGGCTGGCACCTTTGGCCTGGGAGCAGGGGCTCGACGTTTACAATTTTTTAGTGTGAAGGCTGATTTTGGCCGAGAATGAGGTAAGGCGCTATGTTGGGCCCTTGCGCGGCTAGGCGAGCCCGCAGCCCCAATGCGAGTGGGGCTGTGCGAGGGCCGCTGTGGGAGGTTTGAGGCCAGGCATCCCTTTTGGGGCTGGCACCTTTGGCCTGGGAGCAGGGGCTCGACGTTTACAATTTTTGGTGTGAAGGCTGATTTTGGCTGAGAGTGACGTAAGACGGTATGTTGAGCCCTTGCGCGGCTAGGCGAGCCCGCAGCCCCAATGCGAGTGGGGCTGTGCGAGGGCCGCTGAGGGAGGTTTGAGGCCAGGCATCCCTTTTGGGGCTGGCACCTTTGGCCTGGGAGCAGGGGCTCGACGTTTACAATTTTGGGGGTGAAGGCTGATTTTGGCTGAGAGTGATGTAAGCTACTATGTTGAGGCCTTGCGCGGCTAGGCGAGCCCGCAGCCCCAATGCGAGTGGGGCTGTGCGAGGGCCGCTGTGGGAGGTTTGAGGCCAGGCATCCCTTTTGGGGCTGGCACCTTTGGCCTGGGAGCAGGGGCTCGACGTTTACAATTTTTGGTGTGAAGGCTGATTTTGGCCGAGAGTGACGTAAGACGCTATGTTGAGCCCTTGCGCGGCTAGGCGAGCCCGCAGCCCCAATGCGAGTGGGGCTGTGCGAGGGCCGCTGTGGGAGGTTTGAGGCCAGGCATCCCTTTTGGGGCTGGCACCTTTGGCCTGGGAGCAGGGGCTCGACGTTTACAATTTTTTAGTGTGAAGGCTGATTTTGGCTGAGAGTGACGTAAGACGCTATGTTGAGCCCTTGCGCGGCTAGGCGAGCCCGCAGCCCCAATGCGAGTGGGGCTGTGCGAGGGCCGCTGAGGGAGGTTTGAGGCCAGGCATCCCTTTTGGGGCTGGCACCTTTGGCCTGGGAGCAGGGGCTCGACGTTTACAATTTTTGGTGTGAAGGCTGATTTTGGCTGAGAGTGACGTAAGACGGTATGTTGGGCCCTTGCGCGGCTAGGCGAGCCCGCAGCCCCAATGCGAGTGGGGCTGTGCGAGGGCCGCTGAGGGAGGTTTGAGGCCAGGCATCCCTTTTGGGGCTGGCACCTTTGGCCTGGGAGCAGGGGCTCGACGTTTACAACTTTGGAGGTGAAGGCTGATTTTGGCGGAGAGTGAGGTAAGACGCTATGTTGAGCCCTTGCGCGGCTAGGCGAGCCCGCAGCCCCAATGCGAGTGGGGCTGTGCGAGGGCCGCTGAGGGAGGTTTGAGGCCAGGCATCCCTTTTGGGGCTGGCACCTTTGGCCTGGGAGCAGGGGCTCGACGTTTACAATTTTGGTGTGAAGGCTGATTTTGGCTGAGAGTGACGTAAGACGGTATGTTGAGCCCTTGCGCGGCTAGGCGAGCCCGCAGCCCCAATGCGAGTGGGGCTGTGCGAGGGCCGCTGAGGGAGGTTTGAGGCCAGGCATCCCTTTTGGGGCTGGCACCTTTGGCCTGGGAGCAGGGGCTCGACGTTTACAATTTTGGAGGTGAAGGCTGATTTTGGCCGAGAGTGAGGTAAGCGCTATGTTGAGCCCTTGCGCGGCTAGGCGAGCCCGCAGCCCCAATGCGAGTGGGGCTGTGCGAGGGCCGCTGTGGGAGGTTTGAGGCCAGGCATCCCTTTTGGGGCTGGCACCTTTGGCCTGGGAGCAGGGGCTCGACGTTTACAATTTTTGGTGTGAAGGCTGATTTTGGCTGAGAGTGACGTAAGACGGTATGTTGAGCCCTTGCGCGGCTAGGCGAGCCCGCAGCCCCAATGCGAGTGGGGCTGTGCGAGGGCCGCTGAGGGAGGTTTGAGGCCAGGCATCCCTTTTGGGGCTGGCACCTTTGGCCTGGGAGCAGGGGCTCGACGTTTACAATTTTTGGTGTGAAGCGCGATTTTGGCCGAGAGTGACGTAAGACGATATGTTGAGCCCTTGCGCGGCTAGGCGAGCCCGCAGCCCCAATGCGAGTGGGGCAGTGCGAGGGCCGCTGTGGGAGGTTTGAGGCCAGGCATCCCTTTTGGGGCTGGCACCTTTGGCCTGGGAGCAGGGGCTCGACGTTTACAATTTTTTAGTGTGAAGTCTGATTTTGGCCGAGAATGAGGTAAGGCGCTATGTTGGGCCCTTGCGCGGCTAGGCGAGCCCGCAGCCCCAACGCGAGTGGGGCTGTGCGAGGGCCGCTGTGGGAGGTTTGAGGCCAGGCATCCCTTTTGGGGCTGGCACCTTTGGCCTGGGAGCAGGGGCTCGACGTTTGAACTTTGGAGGTTGAAGGCTGATTTTGGCTGAGAGTGAGGTAAGACGGTATGTTGAGCCCTTGCACGGCTAGGCGAGCCCGCAGCCCCAATGCGAGTGGGGCTGTGCGAGGGCCGCTGAGGGAGGTTTGAGGCCAGGCATCCGTTTTGGGGCTGGCACCTTTGGCCTGGGAGCAGGGGCTCGACGTTTACAATTTTTTAGTGTGAAGGCTGATTTTGGCCGAGAGTGAGGTAAGGCGCTATGTTGGGCCCTTGCGCGGCTAGGCGAGCCCGCAGCCCCAATGCGAGTGGGGCTGTGCGAGGGCCGCTGTGGGAGGTTTGAGGCCAGGCATCCCTTTTGGGGCTGGCACCTTTGGCCTGGGAGCAGGGGCTCGACGTTTGAAATTTGGAGGGTGAAGGCTGATTTTGGCTGAGAGTGAGGTAAGGCGCTATGTTGAGCCCTTGCGCGGCTAGGCGAGCCCGCAGCCCCAATGCGAGTGGGGCTGTGCGAGGGCCGCTGAGGGAGGTTTGAGGCCAGGCATCCCTTTTGGGGCTGGCACCTTTGGCCTGGGAGCAGGGGCTCGACGTTTACAATTTTTTAGTGTGAAGGCTGATTTTGGCTGAGAGTGACGTAAGACGGTATGTTGAGCCCTTGCGCGGCTAGGCGAGCCCGCAGCCCCAATGCGAGTGGGGCTGTGCGAGGGCCGCTGAGGGAGGTTTGAGGCCAGGCATCCCTTTTGGGGCTGGCACCTTTGGCCTGGGAGCAGGGGCTCGACGTTTACAATTTTGGAGGTGAAGGCTGATTTTGGCTGAGAGTGAGGTAAGCGCTATGTTGAGCCCTTGCGCGGCTAGGCGAGCCCGCAGCCCCAATGCGAGTGGGGCTGTGCGAGGGCCGCTGAGGGAGGTTTGAGGCCAGGCATCCCTTTTGGGGCTGGCACCTTTGGCCTGGGAGCAGGGGCTCGACGTTTGAATTTTGGAGGGTGAAGGCTGATTTTGGCTGAGAGTGAGGTAAGCGCTATGTTGGGCCCTTGCGCGGCTAGGCGAGCCCGCAGCCCCAATGCGAGTGGGGCTGTGCGAGGGCCGCTGAGGGAGGTTTGAGGCCAGGCATCCCTTTTGGGGCTGGCACCTTTGGCCTGGGAGCAGGGGCTCGACGTTTACAATTTTGGAGTGTGAAGGCTGATTTTGGCCGAGAGTGAGGTAAGCGTATGTTGAGCCCTTGCGCGGCTAGGCGAGCCCGCAGCCCCAATGCGAGTGGGGCTGTGCGAGGGCCGCTGAGGGAGGTTTGAGGCCAGGCATCCCTTTTGGGGCTGGCACCTTTGGCCTGGGAGCAGGGGCTCGACGTTTACAATTTTTTAGTGTGAAGGCTGATTTTGGCCGAGAATGAGGTAAGGCGCTATGTTGGGCCCTTGCGCGGCTAGGCGAGCCCGCAGCCCCAATGCGAGTGGGGCTGTGCGAGGGCCGCTGTGGGAGGTTTGAGGCCAGGCATCCCTTTTGGGGCTGGCACCTTTGGCCTGGGAGCAGGGGCTCGACGTTTACAATTTTTTAGTGTGAAGGCTGATTTTGGCCGAGAATGAGGTAAGGCGCTATGTTGGGCCCTTGCGCGGCTAGGCGAGCCCGCAGCCCCAATGCGAGTGGGGCTGTGCGAGGGCCGCTGAGGGAGGTTTGAGGCCAGGCATCCCTTTTGGGGCTGGCACCTTTGGCCTGGGAGCAGGGGCTCGACGTTTACAATTTTTGGTGTGAAGGCTGATTTTGGCTGAGAGTGAGGTAAGACGGTATGTTGAGCCCTTGCGCGGCTAGGCGAGCCCGCAGCCCCAATGCGAGTGGGGCTGTGCGAGGGCCGCTGAGGGAGGTTTGAGGCCAGGCATCCCTTTTGGGGCTGGCACCTTTGGCCTGGGAGCAGGGGCTCGACGTTTGCAATTTTGGGGGTGAAGGCTGATTTTGGCCGAGAGTGAGGTAAGCGCTATGTTGAGCCCTTGCGCGGCTAGGCGAGCCCGCAGCCCCAATGCGAGTGGGGCTGTGCGAGGGCCGCTGAGGGAGGTTTGAGGCCAGGCATCCCTTTTGGGGCTGGCACCTTTGGCCTGGGAGCAGGGGCTCGACGTTTACAATTTTTGGTGTGAAGGCTGATTTTGGCTGAGAGTGACGTAAGACGATATGTTGAGCCCTTGCGCGGCTAGGCGAGCCCGCAGCCCCAATGCGAGTGGGGCTGTGCGAGGGCCGCTGAGGGAGGTTTGAGGCCAGGCATCCCTTTTGGGGCTGGCACCTTTGGCCTGGGAGCAGGGGCTCGACGTTTACAATTTTTGGTGTGAAGGCTGATTTTGGCCGAGAGTGACGTAAGACGCTATGTTGAGCCCTTGCGCGGCTAGGCGAGCCCGCAGCCCCAATGCGAGTGGGGCTGTGCGAGGGCCGCTGAGGGAGGTTTGAGGCCAGGCATCCCTTTTGGGGCTGGCACCTTTGGCCTGGGAGCAGGGGCTCGACGTTTACAATTTTTTAGTGTGAAGTCTGATTTTGGCCGAGAGTGAGGTAAGGCGCTATGTTGGGCCCTTGCGCGGCTAGGCGAGCCCGCAGCCCCAATGCGAGTGGGGCTGTGCGAGGGCCGCTGAGGGAGGTTTGAGGCCAGGCATCCCTTTTGGGGCTGGCACCTTTGGCCTGGGAGCAGGGGCTCGACGTTTGAATTTTTGAGTGAAGGCTGATTTTGGCTGAGAGTGAGGTAAGACGGTATGTTCAGCCATTGCGCGGCTAGGCGAGCCCGCAGCCCCAATGCGAGTGGGGCTGTGCGAGGGCCGCTGAGGGAGGTTTGAGGCCAGGCATCCGTTTTGGGGCTGGCACCTTTGGCCTGGGAGCAGGGGCTCGACGTTTACAATTTTTTAGTGTGAAGGCTGATTTTGGCCGAGAATGAGGTAAGGCGCTATGTTGGGCCCTTGCGCGGCTAGGCGAGCCCGCAGCCCCAATGCGAGTGGGGCTGTGCGAGGGCCGCTGAGGGAGGTTTGAGGCCAGGCATCCCTTTTGGGGCTGGCACCTTTGGCCTGGGAGCAGGGGCTCGACGTTTGAACTTTGGAGTGTGAAGGCTGATTTTGGCTGAGAGTGAGGTAAGGCGCTATGTTGGGCCCTTGCGCGGCTAGGCGAGCCCGCAGCCCCAATGCGAGTGGGGCTGTGCGAGGGCCGCTGAGGGAGGTTTGAGGCCAGGCATCCCTTTTGGGGCTGGCACCTTTGGCCTGGGAGCAGGGGCTCGACGTTTACAATTTTTTAGTGTGAAGGCTGATTTTGGCTGAGAGTGACGTAAGACGGTATGTTGAGCCCTTGCGCGGCTAGGCGAGCCCGCAGCCCCAATGCGAGTGGGGCTGTGCGAGGGCCGCTGAGGGAGGTTTGAGGCCAGGCATCCCTTTTGGGGCTGGCACCTTTGGCCTGGGAGCAGGGGCTCGACGTTTGAATTTTGGAGGTGAAGGCTGATTTTGGCTGAGAGTGAGGTAAGCGCTATGTTGAGCCCTTGCGCGGCTAGGCGAGCCCGCAGCCCCAATGCGAGTGGGGCTGTGCGAGGGCCGCTGAGGGAGGTTTGAGGCCAGGCATCCCTTTTGGGGCTGGCACCTTTGGCCTGGGAGCAGGGGCTCGACGTTTACAATTTTTTAGTGTGAAGGCTGATTTTGGCTGAGAGTGAGGTAAGACTATGTTGGGCCCTTGCGCGGCTAGGCGAGCCCGCAGCCCCAATGCGAGTGGGGCTGTGCGAGGGCCGCTGTGGGAGGTTTGAGGCCAGGCATCCCTTTTGGGGCTGGCACCTTTGGCCTGGGAGCAGGGGCTCGACGTTTACAATTTTTTAGTGTGAAGGCTGATTTTGGCCGAGAGTGAGGTAAGCTAGTATGTTGAGCCCTTGCGCGGCTAGGCGAGCCCGCAGCCCCAATGCGAGTGGGGCTGTGCGAGGGCCGCTGAGGGAGGTTTGAGGCCAGGCATCCCTTTTGGGGCTGGCACCTTTGGCCTGGGAGCAGGGGCTCGACGTTTAAACTTTGGAGTGTGAAGGCTGATTTTGGCCGAGAGTGAGGTAAGCGTATGTTGAGCCCTTGCGCGGCTAGGCGAGCCCGCAGCCCCAATGCGAGTGGGGCTGTGCGAGGGCCGCTGAGGGAGGTTTGAGGCCAGGCATCCCTTTTGGGGCTGGCACCTTTGGCCTGGGAGCAGGGGCTCGACGTTTACAATTTTTTAGTGTGAAGGCTGATTTTGGCCGAGACTGAGGTAAGGCGCTATGTTGGGCCCTTGCGCGGCTAGGCGAGCCCGCAGCCCCAATGCGAGTGGGGCTGTGCGAGGGCCGCTGAGGGAGGTTTGAGGCCAGGCATCCCTTTTGGGGCTGGCACCTTTGGCCTGGGAGCAGGGGCTCGACGTTTACAATTTTTGGTGTGAAGGCTGATTTTGGCTGAGAGTGACGTAAGACGATATGTTGAGCCCTTGCGCGGCTAGGCGAGCCCGCAGCCCCAATGCGAGTGGGGCTGTGCGAGGGCCGCTGAGGGAGGTTTGAGGCCAGGCATCCCTTTTGGGGCTGGCACCTTTGGCCTGGGAGCAGGGGCTCGACGTTTGAAATTTTGGGGGTGAAGGCTGATTTTGGCTGAGAGTGAGGTAAGCTACTATGTTGAGCCCTTGCGCGGCTAGGCGAGCCCGCAGCCCCAATGCGAGTGGGGCTGTGCGAGGGCCGCTGAGGGAGGTTTGAGGCCAGGCATCCCTTTTGGGGCTGGCACCTTTGGCCTGGGAGCAGGGGCTCGACGTTTACAATTTTTGGTGTGAAGGCTGATTTTGGCTGAGAGTGACGTAAGACGGTATGTTGAGCCCTTGCGCGGCTAGGCGAGCCCGCAGCCCCAATGCGAGTGGGGCTGTGCGAGGGCCGCTGAGGGAGGTTTGAGGCCAGGCATCCCTTTTGGGGCTGGCACCTTTGGCCTGGGAGCAGGGGCTCGACGTTTACAATTTTTTAGTGTGAAGGCTGATTTTGGCTGAGAGTGACGTAAGACGGTATGTTGAGCCCTTGCGCGGCTAGGCGAGCCCGCAGCCCCAATGCGAGTGGGGCTGTGCGAGGGCCGCTGAGGGAGGTTTGAGGCCAGGCATCCCTTTTGGGGCTGGCACCTTTGGCCTGGGAGCAGGGGCTCGACGTTTACAATTTTTGGTGTGAAGGCTGATTTTGGCTGAGAGTGACATAAGACGGTATGTTGGGCCCTTGCGCGGCTAGGCGAGCCCGCAGCCCCAATGCGAGTGGGGCTGTGCGAGGGCCGCTGAGGGAGGTTTGAGGCCAGGCATCCCTTTTGGGGCTGGCACCTTTGGCCTGGGAGCAGGGGCTCGACGTTTACAATTTTTGAGTGTGAAGGCTGATTTTGGCCGAGAGTGAGGTAAGACGGTATGTTGAGCCCTTGCGCGGCTAGGCGAGCCCGCAGCCCCAATGCGAGTGGGGCTGTGCGAGGGCCGCTGAGGGAGGTTTGAGGCCAGGCATCCCTTTTGGGGCTGGCACCTTTGGCCTGGGAGCAGGGGCTCGACGTTTGAATTTTGGAGTGAAGGCTGATTTTGGCCGAGAGTGAGGTAAGCGCTATGTTGAGCCCTTGCGCGGCTAGGCGAGCCCGCAGCCCCAATGCGAGTGGGGCTGTGCGAGGGCCGCTGAGGGAGGTTTGAGGCCAGGCATCCCTTTTGGGGCTGGCACCTTTGGCCTGGGAGCAGGGGCTCGACGTTTACAATTTTTGGTGTGAAGGCTGATTTTGGCTGAGAGTGACGTAAGACGCTATGTTGAGCCCTTGCGCGGCTAGGCGAGCCCGCAGCCCCAATGCGAGTGGGGCTGTGCGAGGGCCGCTGAGGGAGGTTTGAGGCCAGGCATCCCTTTTGGGGCTGGCACCTTTGGCCTGGGAGCAGGGGCTCGACGTTTACAATTTTTGGTGTGAAGGCTGATTTTGGCCGAGAGTGACGTAAGACGATATGTTGAGCCCTTGCGCGGCTAGGCGAGCCCGCAGCCCCAATGCGAGTGGGGCTGTGCGAGGGCCGCTGTGGGAGGTTTGAGGCCAGGCATCCCTTTTGGGGCTGGCACCTTTGGCCTGGGAGCAGGGGCTCGACGTTTACAATTTTTTAGTGTGAAGGCTGATTTTGGCCGAGAATGAGGTAAGGCGCTATGTTGGGCCCTTGCGCGGCTAGGCGAGCCCGCAGCCCCAATGCGAGTGGGGCTGTGCGAGGGCCGCTGTGGGAGGTTTGAGGCCAGGCATCCCTTTTGGGGCTGGCACCTTTGGCCTGGGAGCAGGGGCTCGACGTTTGAACTTTGGAGGTTGAAGGCTGATTTTGGCTGAGAGTGAGGTAAGACGGTATGTTGAGCCCTTGCGCGGCTAGGCGAGCCCGCAGCCCCAATGCGAGTGGGGCTGTGCGAGGGCCGCTGAGGGAGGTTTGAGGCCAGGCATCCCTTTTGGGGCTGGCACCTTTGGCCTGGGAGCAGGGGCTCGACGTTTACAATTTTTTAGTGTGAAGGCTGATTTTGGCCGAGAATGAGGTAAGGCGCTATGTTGGGCCCTTGCGCGGCTAGGCGAGCCCGCAGCCCCAATGCGAGTGGGGCTGTGCGAGGGCCGCTGTGGGAGGTTTGAGGCCAGGCATCCCTTTTGGGGCTGGCACCTTTGGCCTGGGAGCAGGGGCTCGACGTTTGAACTTTTTGGGGTGAAGGCTGATTTTGGCTGAGAGTGAGGTAAGGCGCTATGTTGAGCCCTTGCGCGGCTAGGCGAGCCCGCAGCCCCAATGCGAGTGGGGCTGTGCGAGGGCCGCTGAGGGAGGTTTGAGGCCAGGCATCCCTTTTGGGGCTGGCACCTTTGGCCTGGGAGCAGGGGCTCGACGTTTACAATTTTTTAGTGTGAAGTCTGATTTTGGCCGAGAATGAGGTAAGGCGCTATGTTGGGCCCTTGCGCGGCTAGGCGAGCCCGCAGCCCCAATGCGAGTGGGGCTGTGCGAGGGCCGCTGAGGGAGGTTTGAGGCCAGGCATCCCTTTTGGGGCTGGCACCTTTGGCCTGGGAGCAGGGGCTCGACGTTTACAATTTTTTAGTGTGAAGGCTGATTTTGGCCGAGAGTGAGGTAAGTCGGTATGTTGCGCCCTTGCGCGGCTAGGCGAGCCCGCAGCCCCAATGCGAGTGGGGCTGTGCGAGGGCCGCTGAGGGAGGTTTGAGGCCAGGCATCCCTTTTGGGGCTGGCACCTTTGGCCTGGGAGCAGGGGCTCGACGTTTACAATTTTTGGTGTGAAGGCTGATTTTGGCTGAGAGTGACGTAAGACGGTATGTTGAGCCCTTGCGCGGCTAGGCGAGCCCGCAGCCCCAATGCGAGTGGGGCTGTGCGAGGGCCGCTGAGGGAGGTTTGAGGCCAGGCATCCCTTTTGGGGCTGGCACCTTTGGCCTGGGAGCAGGGGCTCGACGTTTACAATTTTTGGTGTGAAGGCTGATTTTGGCCGAGAGTGACGTAAGACGCTATGTTGAGCCCTTGCGCGGCTAGGCGAGCCCGCAGCCCCAATGCGAGTGGGGCTGTGCGAGGGCCGCTGAGGGAGGTTTGAGGCCAGGCATCCCTTTTGGGGCTGGCACCTTTGGCCTGGGAGCAGGGGCTCGACGTTTGAACTTTGGAGGGTGAAGGCTGATTTTGGCTGAGAGTGAGGTAAGCTACTATGTTGGGCCCTTGCGCGGCTAGGCGAGCCCGCAGCCCCAATGCGAGTGGGGCTGTGCGAGGGCCGCTGAGGGAGGTTTGAGGCCAGGCATCCCTTTTGGGGCTGGCACCTTTGGCCTGGGAGCAGGGGCTCGACGTTTACAATTTTTGGTGTGAAGGCTGATTTTGGCTGAGAGTGACGTAAGACGGTATGTTGAGCCCTTGCGCGGCTAGGCGAGCCCGCAGCCCCAATGCGAGTGGGGCTGTGCGAGGGCTGCTGAGGGAGGTTTGAGGCCAGGCATCCCTTTTGGGGCTGGCACCTTTGGCCTGGGAGCAGGGGCTCGACGTTTACAATTTTTGGTGTGAAGGCTGATTTTGGCCGAGAGTGACGTAAGACGCTATGTTGAGCCCTTGCGCGGCTAGGCGAGCCCGCAGCCCCAATGCGAGTGGGGCTGTGCGAGGGCCGCTGAGGGAGGTTTGAGGCCAGGCATCCCTTTTGGGGCTGGCACCTTTGGCCTGGGAGCAGGGGCTCGACGTTTACAATTTTTTAGTGTGAAGGCTGATTTTGGCCGAGAATGAGGTAAGTCGCTATGTTGGGCCCTTGCGCGGCTAGGCGAGCCCGCAGCCCCAATGCGAGTGGGGCTGTGCGAGGGCCGCTGTGGGAGGTTTGAGGCCAGGCATCCCTTTTGGGGCTGGCACCTTTGGCCTGGGAGCAGGGGCTCGACGTTTGAACTTTGGAGGGTGAAGGCTGATTTTGGCTGAGAGTGAGGTAAGACGGTATGTTGAGCCCTTGCGCGGCTAGGCGAGCCCGCAGCCCCAATGCGAGTGGGGCTGTGCGAGGGCCGCTGAGGGAGGTTTGAGGCCAGGCATCCCTTTTGGGGCTGGCACCTTTGGCCTGGGAGCAGGGGCTCGACGTTTACAATTTTTTAGTGTGAAGGCTGATTTTGGCCGAGAATGAGGTAAGGCGCTATGTTGGGCCCTTGCGCGGCTAGGCGAGCCCGCAGCCCCAATGCGAGTGGGGCTGTGCGAGGGCCGCTGAGGGAGGTTTGAGGCCAGGCATCCCTTTTGGGGCTGGCACCTTTGGCCTGGGAGCAGGGGCTCGACGTTTACAACTTTGGAGGGTGAAGGCTGATTTTGGCTGAGAGTGAGGTAAGGCGCTATGTTGAGCCCTTGCGCGGCTAGGCGAGCCCGCAGCCCCAATGCGAGTGGGGCTGTGCGAGGGCCGCTGAGGGAGGTTTGAGGCCAGGCATCCCTTTTGGGGCTGGCACCTTTGGCCTGGGAGCAGGGGCTCGACGTTTACAATTTTTGGTGTGAAGGCTGATTTTGGCTGAGAGTGACGTAAGACGGTATGTTGAGCCCTTGCGCGGCTAGGCGAGCCCGCAGCCCCAATGCGAGTGGGGCTGTGCGAGGGCCGCTGAGGGAGGTTTGAGGCCAGGCATCCCTTTTGGGGCTGGCACCTTTGGCCTGGGAGCAGGGGCTCGACGTTTGAATTTTGGAGTGTGAAGGCTGATTTTGGCTGAGAGTGAGGTAAGACTATGTTGGGCCCTTGCGCGGCTAGGCGAGCCCGCAGCCCCAATGCGAGTGGGGCTGTGCGAGGGCCGCTGAGGGAGGTTTGAGGCCAGGCATCCCTTTTGGGGCTGGCACCTTTGGCCTGGGAGCAGGGGCTCGACGTTTGAATTTTGGAGGGTGAAGGCTGATTTTGGCTGAGAGTGAGGTAAGCGCTATGTTGGGCCCTTGCGCGGCTAGGCGAGCCCGCAGCCCCAATGCGAGTGGGGCTGTGCGAGGGCCGCTGAGGGAGGTTTGAGGCCAGGCATCCCTTTTGGGGCTGGCACCTTTGGCCTGGGAGCAGGGGCTCGACGTTTGAACTTTGGAGGGTGAAGGCTGATTTTGGCTGAGAGTGAGGTAAGCTAGTATGTTGAGCCCTTGCGCGGCTAGGCGAGCCCGCAGCCCCAATGCGAGTGGGGCTGTGCGAGGGCCGCTGAGGGAGGTTTGAGGCCAGGCATCCCTTTTGGGGCTGGCACCTTTGGCCTGGGAGCAGGGGCTCGACGTTTACAATTTTTTAGTGTGAAGGCTGATTTTGGCCGAGAATGAGGTAAGGCGCTATGTTGGCCCTTGCGCGGCTAGGCGAGCCCGCAGCCCCAATGCGAGTGGGGCTGTGCGAGGGCCGCTGAGGGAGGTTTGAGGCCAGGCATCCCTTGTGGGGCTGGCACCTTTGGCCTGGGAGCAGGGGCTCGACGTTTACAATTTTTTAGTGTGAAGGCTGATTTTGGCCGAGAGTGAGGTAAGGCGCTATGTTGGGCCCTTGCGCGGCTAGGCGAGCCCGCAGCCCCAATGCGAGTGGGGCTGTGCGAGGGCCGCTGAGGGAGGTTTGAGGCCAGGCATCCGTTTTGGGGCTGGCACCTTTGGCCTGGGAGCAGGGGCTCGACGTTTACAATTTTTGGTGTGAAGGCTGATTTTGGCTGAGAGTGACGTAAGACGATATGTTGCGCCCTTGCGCGGCTAGGCGAGCCCGCAGCCCCAATGCGAGTGGGGCTGTGCGAGGGCCGCTGAGGGAGGTTTGAGGCCAGGCATCCCTTTTGGGGCTGGCACCTTTGGCCTGGGAGCAGGGGCTCGACGTTTACAATTTTTAGTGTGAAGGGCGATTTTGGCTGAGAGTGACGTAAGACGGTATGTTGAGGCCTTGCGCGGCTAGGCGAGCCCGCAGCCCCAATGCGAGTGGGGCTGTGCGAGGGCCGCTGAGGGAGGTTTGAGGCCAGGCATCCCTTTTGGGGCTGGCACCTTTGGCCTGGGAGCAGGGGCTCGACGTTTACAATTTTTGGTGTGAAGGGCTGATTTTGGCCGAGAGTGACGTAAGACGCTATGTTGAGCCCTTGCGCGGCTAGGCGAGCCCGCAGCCCCAATGCGAGTGGGGCTGTGCGAGGGCCGCTGAGGGAGGTTTGAGGCCAGGCATCCCTTTTGGGGCTGGCACCTTTGGCCTGGGAGCAGGGGCTCGACGTTTACAATTTTTTAGTGTGAAGGCTGATTTTGGCCGAGAATGAGGTAAGGCGCTATGTTGGGCCCTTGCGCGGCTAGGCGAGCCCGCAGCCCCAATGCGAGTGGGGCTGTGCGAGGGCCGCTGTGGGAGGTTTGAGGCCAGGCATCCCTTTTGGGGCTGGCACCTTTGGCCTGGGAGCAGGGGCTCGACGTTTGCAGTTTGGAGCGTGAGGGCTGATTTTGGCCGAGAGTGAGGTAAGCGGTATGTTGAGCCCTTGCGCGGCTAGGCGAGCCCGCAGCCCCAATGCGAGTGGGGCTGTGCGAGGGCCGCTGAGGGAGGTTTGAGGCCAGGCATCCGTTTTGGGGCTGGCACCTTTGGCCTGGGAGCAGGGGCTCGACGTTTACAATTTTTTAGTGTGAAGGCTGATTTTGGCCGAGAATGAGGTAAGGCGCTATGTTGGGCCCTTGCGCGGCTAGGCGAGCCCGCAGCCCCAATGCGAGTGGGGCTGTGCGAGGGCCGCTGAGGGAGGTTTGAGGCCAGGCATCCCTTTTGGGGCTGGCACCTTTGGCCTGGGAGCAGGGGCTCGACGTTTACAATTTTTTAGTGTGAAGGCTGATTTTGGCCGAGAGTGAGGTAAGGCGCTATGTTGGGCCCTTGCGCGGCTAGGCGAGCCCGCAGCCCCAATGCGAGTGGGGCTGTGCGAGGGCCGCTGAGGGAGGTTTGAGGCCAGGCATCCCTTTTGGGGCTGGCACCTTTGGCCTGGGAGCAGGGGCTCGACGTTTACAATTTTTGGTGTGAAGGCTGATTTTGGCTGAGAGTGACGTAAGACGGTATGTTGAGCCCTTGCGCGGCTAGGCGAGCCCGCAGCCCCAATGCGAGTGGGGCTGTGCGAGGGCCGCTGAGGGAGGTTTGAGGCCAGGCATCCCTTTTGGGGCTGGCACCTTTGGCCTGGGAGCAGGGGCTCGACGTTTACAATTTTTGGTGTGAAGGCTGATTTTGGCCGAGAGTGACGTAAGACGGTATGTTGAGCCCTTGCGCGGCTAGGCGAGCCCGCAGCCCCAATGCGAGTGGGGCTGTGCGAGGGCCGCTGAGGGAGGTTTGAGGCCAGGCATCCGTTTTGGGGCTGGCACCTTTGGCCTGGGAGCAGGGGCTCGACGTTTACAATTTTTTAGTGTGAAGCTGATTTTGGCCGAGAGTGAGGTAAGGCGCTATGTTGGGCCCTTGCGCGGCTAGGCGAGCCCGCAGCCCCAATGCGAGTGGGGCTGTGCGAGGGCCGCTGAGGGAGGTTTGAGGCCAGGCATCCCTTTTGGGGCTGGCACCTTTGGCCTGGGAGCAGGGGCTCGACGTTTACAATTTTTTAGTGTGAAGGCTGATTTTGGCTGAGAGTGACGTAAGACGGTATGTTGAGCCCTTGCGCGGCTAGGCGAGCCCGCAGCCCCAATGCGAGTGGGGCTGTGCGAGGGCCGCTGAGGGAGGTTTGAGGCCAGGCATCCCTTTTGGGGCTGGCACCTTTGGCCTGGGAGCAGGGGCTCGACGTTTACGATTTTTTAGTGTGAAGGCTGATTTTGGCTGAGAGTGACGTAAGACGGTATGTTGAGCCCTTGCGCGGCTAGGCGAGCCCGCAGCCCCAATGCGAGTGGGGCTGTGCGAGGGCCGCTGAGGGAGGTTTGAGGCCAGGCATCCGTTTTGGGGCTGGCACCTTTGGCCTGGGAGCAGGGGCTCGACGTTTACAATTTTTGGTGTGAAGGCTGATTTTGGCTGAGAGTGACATAAGACGGTATGTTGGGCCCTTGCGCGGCTAGGCGAGCCCGCAGCCCCAATGCGAGTGGGGCTGTGCGAGGGCCGCTGAGGGAGGTTTGAGGCCAGGCATCCCTTTTGGGGCTGGCACCTTTGGCCTGGGAGCAGGGGCTCGACGTTTACAATTTTGGAGTGTGAAGGCTGATTTTGGCCGAGAGTGAGGTAAGCGCTATGTTGAGCCCTTGCGCGGCTAGGCGAGCCCGCAGCCCCAATGCGAGTGGGGCTGTGCGAGGGCCGCTGAGGGAGGTTTGAGGCCAGGCATCCCTTTTGGGGCTGGCACCTTTGGCCTGGGAGCAGGGGCTCGACGTTTACAATTTTTGGTGTGAAGGGCGATTTTGGCCGAGAGTGACGTAAGGCACAATGTTGAGCCCTTGCGCGGCTAGGCGAGCCCGCAGCCCCAATGCGAGTGGGGCTGTGCGAGGGCCGCTGAGGGAGGTTTGAGGCCAGGCATCCCTTTTGGGGCTGGCACCTTTGGCCTGGGAGCAGGGGCTCGACGTTTACAATTTTTTATGTGAAGGCTGATTTTGGCTGAGCGTGTGGTAAGCGCTATGTTGAGCCCTTGCGCGGCTAGGCGAGCCCGCAGCCCCAATGCGAGTGGGGCTGTGCGAGGGCCGCTGAGGGAGGTTTGAGGCCAGGCATCCCTTTTGGGGCTGGCACCTTTGGCCTGGGAGCAGGGGCTCGACGTTTACAATTTTTGGTGTGAAGGCTGATTTTGGCTGAGAGTGACGTAAGACGGTATGTTGAGCCCTTGCGCGGCTAGGCGAGCCCGCAGCCCCAATGCGAGTGGGGCTGTGCGAGGGCCGCTGAGGGAGGTTTGAGGCCAGGCATCCCTTTTGGGGCTGGCACCTTTGGCCTGGGAGCAGGGGCTCGACGTTTACAATTTTTGGTGTGAAGGCTGATTTTGGCTGAGAGTGACGTAAGGCGCTATGTTGGGCCCTTGCGCGGCTAGGCGAGCCCGCAGCCCCACTCGCAGTGGGGCTGTGCGAGGGCCGCTGAGGGAGGTTTGAGGCCAGGCATCCCTTTTGGGGCTGGCACCTTTGGCCTGGGAGCAGGGGCTCGACGTTTACAATTTTTAGTGAAGGCTGATTTTGGCTGAGAGTGAGTAAGACTATGTTGGGCCCTTGCGCGGCTAGGCGAGCCCGCAGCCCCAATGCGAGTGGGGCTGTGCGAGGGCCGCTGAGGGAGGTTTGAGGCCAGGCATCCCTTTTGGGGCTGGCACCTTTGGCCTGGGAGCAGGGGCTCGACGTTTACAATTTTTAGTGTGAAGGCTGATTTTGGCCGAGAATGACGTAAGACGCTATGTTGGGCCCTTGCGCGGCTAGGCGAGCCCGCAGCCCCAATGCGAGTGGGGCTGTGCGAGGGCCGCTGAGGGAGGTTTGAGGCCAGGCATCCCTTTTGGGGCTGGCACCTTTGGCCTGGGAGCAGGGGCTCGACGTTTACAATTTTTTAGTGTGAAGGCTGATTTTGGCCGAGAGTGAGGTAAGGCGCTATGTTGTGCCCTTGCGCGGCTAGGCGAGCCCGCAGCCCCAATGCGAGTGGGGCTGTGCGAGGGCCGCTGAGGGAGGTTTGAGGCCAGGCATCCCTTTTGGGGCTGGCACCTTTGGCCTGGGAGCAGGGGCTCGACGTTTACAATTTTTGGTGTGAAGGCTGATTTTGGCCGAGAGTGACGTAAGACGCTATGTTGAGCCCTTGCGCGGCTAGGCGAGCCCGCAGCCCCAATGCGAGTGGGGCTGTGCGAGGGCCGCTGTGGGAGGTTTGAGGCCAGGCATCCCTTTTGGGGCTGGCACCTTTGGCCTGGGAGCAGGGGCTCGACGTTTACAATTTTTGGTGTGAAGGGCTGATTTTGGCCGAGAGTGAGGTAAGACGCTATGTTGGGCCCTTGCGCGGCTAGGCGAGCCCGCAGCCCCAATGCGAGTGGGGCTGTGCGAGGGCCGCTGAGGGAGGTTTGAGGCCAGGCATCCCTTTTGGGGCTGGCACCTTTGGCCTGGGAGCAGGGCTCGACGTTTACGATTTTTTAGTGTGAAGTCTGATTTTGCCGAGAATGAGGTAAGACGCTATGTTGGGCCCTTGCGCGGCTAGGCGAGCCCGCAGCCCCAATGCGAGTGGGGCTGTGCGAGGGCCGCTGAGG
>NW_026561940.1:0-14864 GCF_028858705.1 Grus americana
TTTCGCCTGGGAGCAGGGCCCTGACGTTTGCAGTTTTGAGGCTTGAATCTCGAAAATGGCTAGAGAGCTGCTAAGTCGCATGTCGGAGTTTTTGATGCCTAAAGGAGCTGCAGCGCCAGGGTTAGTAGGGCTGTGAATGGGGCCATGGTAGAGGTTTCAGGAAAGCAAGAGCATTCGGGGCTGGCAGTTTTCCCTGGGAGCAGGGCCCTGACGTTTGCAGTTTTGAGGCTTGAATCTCGAAAATGGCTAGAGAGCTGCTAAGTCGCATGTCGGAGTTTTTGGATGCCTAAAGGAGCCTGCAGCTCCAGGGTTAGTAGGCTGTGAATGGACCATGGTAGAGGTTTCAGGAAAGAAAGAGCATTCGGGGCTGGCAGGTTTCGCCTGAGCAGGGCCCTGACGTTTGCAGTTTTGAGGCTTGAATCTCGAATATGGCTAGAGAGCTGCTAAGTCGCATGTCGGAGTTTTTGGATGCCTAAAGGAGGCTGCAGCTCCAGGTTAGTAGGGCTGTGAATGGGGCCATGGTAGAGGTTTCAGGAAAGATAGAGCATTCGGGGCTGGCATGGTTTCCTGGGAGCAGGGCCCTGACGTTTGCAGTTTTGAGGCTTGAATCTCGAATATGGCTAGAGAGCTGCTAAGTGCATGTCGGAGTTTTTGGATGCCTAAAGGAGCTGCAGCTCCAGGGTTAGTAGGGCTGTGAATGGGCCATGGTAGAGGTTTCAGGAAAGAAAGAGCATTCGGGGCTGGCAGGTTTCCTGGGAGCAGGGCCCTGACGTTTGCAGTTTTGAGGCTTGAATCTCGAAAATGGCTAGAGAGCTGCTAAGTCGCATGTCGTAGTTTTTGGATGCCTAAAGGAGCTGCAGCTCCAGAGTTAGTAGGGCTGTGAATGGGACCATGGTAGAGGTTTCAGGAAAGAAAGAGCATTCGGGGCTGGCAGGTTTCGCCTGGGAGCAGGGCCCTGACGTTTGCAGTTTTGAGGCTTGAATCTCGAATATGGCTAGAGAGCTGCTAAGTCGCATGTCGGAGTTTTTGGATGCCTAAAGGAGCTGCAGCTCCAGGGTTAGTAGGGCTGTGAATGGGGCCATGGTAGAGGTTTCAGGAAAGCAAGAGCATTCGGGGCTGGCAGGTTTCGCCTGGGAGCAGGGCCCTGACGTTTGCAGTTTTGAGGCTTGAATCTCGAAAATGGCTAGAGAGCTGCTAAGATGCATGTCGGAGTTTTTGGATGCCTAAAGGAGCTGCAGCTCCAGGGTTAGTAGGGCTGTGAATGGGACATTGGTAGAGGTTTCAGGAAAGAAGAGCATTCGGGGCTGGCAGGTTTCGCCTGGGAGCAGGGCCCTGACGTTTGCAGTTTTGAGGCTTGAATCTCGAAAATGGCTAGAGAGCTGCTAAGTCGCATGTCGGAGTTTTTGGATGCCTAAAGGAGCCTGCAGCTCCAGGGTTAGTAGGGCTGTGAATGGGGCCATGGTAGAGGTTTCAGGAAAGCAAGAGCATTCGGGGCTGGGATGTTTTCCTTGGGAGCTGGGTCTGGACGTTTGCAGTTTTGAGGCTTGAATCTCGAAAATGGCTAGAGAGCTGCTAAGTCGCATGTCGGAGTTTTTGGATGCCTAAAGGAAGCTGCAGCTCCAGGGTTAGTAGGGCTGTGAATGGGGCCATGGTAGAGGTTTCAGGAAAGAAAGAGCATTCGGGGCTGGCAGGTTTCGCCTGGGAGCAGGGCCCTGACGTTTGCAGTTTTGAGGCTTGAATCTCGAAAATGGCTAGAGAGCTGCTAAGTCGCATGTCGGAGTTTTTGGATGCCTAAAGGAGCCTGCAGCTCCAGGGTTAGTAGGGCTGTGAATGGGCCATGGTAGAGGTTTCAGGAAAGAAGAGCATTCGGGGCTGGCAGGTTTCGCCTGGGAGCAGGGCCTGACGTTTGCAGTTTTGAGGCTTGAATCTCGAATATGGCTAGAGAGCTGCTAAGTCGCATGTCGGAGTTTTTGGATGCCTAAAGGAGCTGCAGCTCCAGGGTTAGTAGGGCTGTGAATGGGACCATGGTAGAGGTTTCAGGAAAGCAAGAGCATTCGGGGCTGGGATATTTTTCTTGGGAGCTGGGTCTGGACGTTTGCAGTTTTGAGGCTTGAATCTCGAATATGGCTAGAGAGCTGCTAAGTCGCATGTCGGAGTTTTTGGATGCCTAAAGGAGCTGCAGCGCCAGAGTTAGTAGGGCTGTGAATGGGGCCATGGTAGAGGTTTCAGGAAAGCAAGAGCATTCGGGGCTGGCAGGTTTCGCCTGGGAGCAGGGCCCAGACGTTTGCAGTTTTGAGGCTTGAATCTCGAAAATGGCTAGAGAGCTGCTAAGTGCATGTCGGAGTTTTTGGATGCCTAAAGGAGCTGCAGCTCCAGGGTTAGTAGGGCTGTGAATGGGGACATGGTAGAGGTTTCAGGAAAGCAAGACCATTCGGGGCTGGCAGGTTTCGCCTGGGAGCAGGGCCCTGACGTTTGCAGTTTTGAGGCTTGAATCTCGACTATGGCTAGAGAGCTGCTAAGACGCATGTCGGAGTTTTTGGATGCCTAAAGGAGGCTGCAGCTCCAGGGTTAGTAGGGCTGTGAATGGGACATTGGTAGAGGTTTCAGGAAAGCAAGAGCATTCGGGGCTGGATATTTTCCTTGGGAGCAGGGCCCTGACGTTTGCAGTTTTGAGGCTTGAATCTCGAAAATGGCTAGAGAGCTGCTAAGTCGCATGTCGGAGTTTTTGGATGCCTAAAGGAGCCTGCAGCTCCAGGGTTAGTAGGGCTGTGAATGGGGCCATGGTAGAGGTTTCAGGAAAGAAAGAGCATTCGGGGCTGGAGGTTTCGCCTGGGAGCAGGGCCCTGGACGTTTGCAGTTTTGAGGCTTGAATCTCGAAAATGGCTAGAGAGCTGCTAAGTGCATGTCGGAGTTTTTGGATGCCTAAAGGAGCCTGCAGCTCCAGGTTAGTAGGGCTGTGAATGGGACATGGTAGAGGTTTCAGGAAAGCAAGAGCATTCGGGGCTGGAGGTTTTCTTGGGAGCAGGGTCTGACGTTTGCAGTTTTGAGGCTTGAATCTCGAAAATGGCTAGAGAGCTGCTAAGTCGCATGTCGGAGTTTTTGGATGCCTAAAGGAGCTGCAGCTCCAGGGTTAGTAGGGCTGTGAATGGGACCATGGTAGAGGTTTCAGGAAAGCAAGAGCATTCGGGGCTGGATGTTTTCCTTGGGAGCAGGGTCTGACGTTTGCAGTTTTGAGGCTTGAATCTCGAAAATGGCTAGAGAGCTGCTAAGTCGCATGTCGGAGTTTTTGGATGCCTAAAGGAGCCTGCAGCTCCAGGGTTAGTAGGGCTGTGAATGGGGCCATGGTAGAGGTTTCAGGAAAGCAAGAGCATTCGGGGCTGGCAGGTTCGCCTGGGAGCAGGGCCCTGACGTTTGCAGTTTTGAGGCTTGAATCTCGAAATGGCTAGAGAGCTGCTAAGTGACATGTCGGAGTTTTTGGATGCCTAAGGAGGCTGCAGCTCCAGGGTTAGTAGGGCTGTGAATGGCGCCATGGTAGAGGTTTCAGGAAAGAAAGAGCATTCGGGGCTGGCAGGTTTCGCCTGGGAGCAGGGCCCTGACGTTTGCAGTTTTGAGGCTTGAATCTCGAAAATGGCTAGAGAGCTGCTAAGTCGCATGTCGGAGTTTTTGGATGCCTAAAGGAGCTGCAGCTCCAGGGTTAGTAGGGCTGTGAATGGGACCATGGTAGAGGTTTCAGGAAAGAAGAGCATTCGGGGCTGGCAGGTTTCGCCTGGGAGCAGGGCCCTGACGTTTGCAGTTTTGAGGCTTGAATCTCGAAAATGGCTAGAGAGCTGCTAAGTCGCATGTCGGAGTTTTTGGATGCCTAAAGGAGGCTGCAGCTCCAGGGTTAGTAGGGCTGTGAATGGGACCATGGTAGAGGTTTCAGGAAAGAAAGAGCATTCGGGGCTGGCAGGTTTCGCCTGGGAGCAGGGCCCTGACGTTTGCAGTTTTGAGGCTTGAATCTCGAAAATGGCTAGAGAGCTGCTAAGTCGCATGTCGGAGTTTTTGGATGCCTAAAGGAGCTGCAGCTCCAGGGTTAGTAGGGCTGTGAATGGGCCATGGTAGAGGTTTCAGGAAAGAAGAGCATTCGGGGCTGGCAGGTTCGCCTGGGAGCAGGGCCCTGACGTTTGCAGTTTTGAGGCTTGAATCTCGAAAATGGCTAGAGAGCTGCTAAGTCGCATGTCGGAGTTTTTGGATGCCTAAAGGAGCCTGCAGCTCCAGGGTTAGTAGGGCTGTGAATGGGGCCATGGTAGAGGTTTCAGGAAAGAAAGAGCATTCGGGGCTGGCAGGTTTCGCCTGGGAGCAGGGCCCTGACGTTTGCAGTTTTGAGGCTTGAATCTCGAAAATGGCTAGAGAGCTGCTAAGTGCATGTCGGAGTTTTTGGATGCCTAAAGGAGCTGCAGCTCCAGGTTAGTAGGGCTGTGAATGGGACCATGGTAGAGGTTTCAGGAAAGCAAGAGCATTCGGGGCTGGGATGTTTTCCTTGGGAGCTGGGTCTGACGTTTGCAGTTTTGAGGCTTGAATCTCGAAAATGGCTAGAGAGCTGCTAAGTGACATGTCGGAGTTTTTGGATGCCTAAAGAAAGCTGAAGCGCCAGAGTTAGTAGGGCTGTGAATGGGACCATGGTAGAGGTTTCAGGAAAGCAAGAGCATTCGGGGCTGGGATGTTTTCCTTGGGAGCTGGGTCTGGACGTTTGCAGTTTTGAGGCTTGAATCTCGAAAACGGCTAGAGAGCTGCTAAGATGCATGTCGGAGTTTTTGGATGCCTAAAGGAGCTGCAGCTCCAGGGTTAGTAGGGCTGTGAATGGGGCCATGGTAGAGGTTTCAGGAAAGAAAGAGCATTCGGGGCTGGCAGGTTTCGCCTGGGAGCAGGGCCCTGACGTTTGCAGTTTTGAGGCTTGAATCTCGAAAATGGCTAGAGAGCTGCTAAGTCGCATGTCGGAGTTTTTGGATGCCTAAAGGAGGCTGCAGCTCCAGGGTTAGTAGGGCTGTGAATGGGGCCATGGTAGAGGTTTCAGGAAAGAAAGAGCATTCGGGGCTGGGATATTTTCCTTGGGAGCTGGGTCTGGACGTTTGCAGTTTTGAGGCTTGAATCTCGAAAATGGCTAGAGAGCTGCTAAGTGCATGTCGGAGTTTTTGGATGCCTAAAGGAGCTGCAGCTCCAGGGTTAGTAGGGCTGTGAATGGGACATGGTAGAGGTTTCAGGAAAGAATAACCATTAGGGGCTGGCAGGTTTCGCCTGGGAGCAGGGCCCTGACGTTTGCAGTTTTGAGGCTTGAATCTCGAAAATGGCTAGAGAGCTGCTAAGTCGCATGTCGGAGTTTTTGGATGCCTAAAGAAAGCTGCAGCTCCAGGGTTAGTAGGGCTGTGAATGGGACATGGTAGAGGTTTCAGGAAAGCAAGAGCATTCGGGGCTGGGATGTTTTCCTTGGGAGCAGGGCCCTGACGTTTGCAGTTTTGAGGCTTGAATCTCGAATATGGCTAGAGAGCTGCTAAGTCGCATGTCGGAGTTTTTGGATGCCTAAAGGAGGCTGCAGCTCCAGGGTTAGTAGGGCTGTGAATGGGACATTGGTAGAGGTTTCAGGAAAGCAAGAGCATTCGGGGCTGGCAGGTTTCGCCTGGGAGCAGGGCCCTGACGTTTGCAGTTTTGAGGCTTGAATCTCGAAAATGGCTAGAGAGCTGCTAAGTCGCATGTCGGAGTTTTTGGATGCCTAAAGGAGCCTGCAGCTCCAGGGTTAGTAGGGCTGTGAATGGGACCATGGTAGAGGTTTCAGGAAAGAATAACCATTCGGGGCTGGCAGGTTTCGCCTGGGAGCAGGGCCCTGACGTTTGCAGTTTTGAGGCTTGAATCTCGAAAACGGCTAGAGAGCTGCTAAGTCGCATGTCGGAGTTTTTGGATGCCTAAAGGAGGCTGCAGCTCCAGGGTTAGTAGGGCTGTGAATGGGCCATGGTAGAGGTTTCAGGAAAGCAAGAGCATTCGGGGCTGGGATATTTTCCTTGGGAGCTGGGCCCTGACGTTTGCAGTTTTGAGGCTTGAATCTCGAAAATGGCTAGAGAGCTGCTAAGTCGCATGTCGGAGTTTTTGGATGCCTAAAGGAGGCTGCAGCTCCAGGGTTAGTAGGGCTGTGAATGGGGCCATGGTAGAGGTTTCAGGAAAGAAAGAGCATTCGGGGCTGGCAGGTTTCGCCTGGGAGCAGGGCCCTGACGTTTGCAGTTTTGAGGCTTGAATCTCGAAATGGCTAGAGAGCTGCTAAGTGCATGTCGGAGTTTTTGGATGCCTAAAGGAAGCTGCAGCTCCAGGGTTAGTAGGGCTGTGAATGGGGCCATGGTAGAGGTTTCAGGAAAGAAAAGCATTCGGGGCTGGAGGTTTCGCCTGGAGCAGGGCCCTGACGTTTGCAGTTTTGAGGCTTGAATCTCGAAAATGGCTAGAGAGCTGCTAAGTGCATGTCGGAGTTTTTGGATGCCTAAAGAAAGCTGCAGCTCCAGAGTTAGTAGGGCTGTGAATGGGACATGGTAGAGGTTTCAGGGAAAGCAAGAGCATTCGGGGCTGGCATGTTTTCCTGGGAGCTGGGTCTGGACGTTTGCAGTTTTGAGGCTTGAATCTCGAAAATGGCTAGAGAGCTGCTAAGTGACATGTCGGAGTTTTGGATGCCTAAAGGAGCCTGCAGCTCCAGGGTTAGTAGGGCTGTGAATGGGGCCATGGTAGAGGTTTCAGGAAAGCAAGAGCATTCGGGGCTGGGATGTTTTCCTTGGGAGCAGGGCCCTGACATTTGCAGTTTTGAGGCTTGAATCTCGAAAATGGCTAGAGAGCTGCTAAGTCGCATGTCGGAGTTTTTGGATGCCTAAAGGAGCCTGCAGCTCCAGGGTTAGTAGGGCTGTGAATGGGCCATGGTAGAGGTTTCAGGAAAGCAAGAGCATTCGGGGCTGGCAGGTTTTCGCCTGGGAGCAGGGCCCTGACGTTTGCAGTTTTGAGGCTTGAATCTCGAAAATGGCTAGAGAGCTGCTAAGTCGCATGTCGGAGTTTTTGGATGCCTAAAGGAGCTGCAGCTCCAGGGTTAGTAGGGCTGTGAATGGGACATGGTAGAGGTTTCAGGAAAGAAGAGCATTCGGGGCTGGCAGGTTTCGCCTGGGAGCAGGCCCTGACGTTTGCAGTTTTGAGGCTTGAATCTCGAAAATGGCTAGAGAGCTGCTAAGTCGCATGTCGGAGTTTTTGGATGCCTAAAGGAGCCTGCAGCTCCAGGGTTAGTAGGGCTGTGAATGGGACATTGGTAGAGGTTTCAGGAAAGCAAGAGCATTCGGGGCTGGGATGTTTTCCCTGGGAGCAGGGCCCTGACGTTTGCAGTTTTGAGGCTTGAATCTCGAATATGGCTAGAGAGCTGCTAAGTCGCATGTCGGAGTTTTTGGATGCCTAAAGGAGCTGCAGCTCCAGGGTTAGTAGGGCTGTGAATGGGGCCATGGTAGAGGTTTCAGGAAAGCAAGAGCATTCGGGGCTGGCAGGTTTCGCCTGGGAGCAGGGCCCTGACGTTTGCAGTTTTGAGGCTTGAATCTCGAAAATGGCTAGAGAGCTGCTAAGTGCATGTCGGAGTTTTTGGATGCCTAAAGGAGCTGCAGCTCCAGGTTTAGTAGGGCTGTGAATGGGACATGGTAGAGGTTTCAGGAAAGCAAGAGCATTCGGGGCTGGGATGTTTTCCTGGGAGCTGGGTCTGACGTTTGCAGTTTTGAGGCTTGAATCTCGAAAATGGCTAGAGAGCTGCTAAGTGCATGTCGGAGTTTTTGGATGCCTAAAGGAGCTGCAGCTCCAGGTTAGTAGGGCTGTGAATGGGACCATGGTAGAGGTTTCAGGAAAGCAAGAGCATTCGGGGCTGGCAGGTTTTCCCTGGGAGCAGGGCCTGACGTTTGCAGTTTTGAGGCTTGAATCTCGAAAATGGCTAGAGAGCTGCTAAGTCGCATGTCGGAGTTTTTGGATGCCTAAAGGAGCTGCAGCTCCAGGGTTAGTAGGGCTGTGAATGGGCCATGGTAGAGGTTTCAGGAAAGAAAAGAGCATTCGGGGCTGGGATGTTTTCCTGGGAGCAGGGCCTGACGTTTGCAGTTTTGAGGCTTGAATCTCGAAAATGGCTAGAGAGCTGCTAAGTCGCATGTCGGAGTTTTTGGATGCCTAAAGGAGCCTGCAGCTCCAGGTTAGTAGGGCTGTGAATGGGCCATGGTAGAGGTTTCAGGAAAGCAAGAGCATTCGGGGCTGGGAGGTTTTCTGGGAGCAGGGTCTGACGTTTGCAGTTTTGAGGCTTGAATCTCGAAAATGGCTAGAGAGCTGCTAAGTCGCATGTCGGAGTTTTTGGATGCCTAAGGAGGCTGCAGCTCCAGGGTTAGTAGGGCTGTGAATGGGGCCATGGTAGAGGTTTCAGGAAAGAAAGAGCATTCGGGGCTGGCAGGTTTCGCCTGGGAGCAGGGCCCTGACGTTTGCAGTTTTGAGGCTTGAATCTCGATATGGCTAGAGAGCTGCTAAGTCGCATGTCGGAGTTTTTGGATGCCTAAAGGAGCTGCAGCTCCAGGGTTAGTAGGGCTGTGAATGGGACCATGGTAGAGGTTTCAGGAAAGAAGAGCATTCGGGGCTGGCAGGTTTCGCCTGGGAGCAGGGCCCTGACGTTTGCAGTTTTGAGGCTTGAATCTCGAAATGGCTAGAGAGCTGCTAAGTCGCATGTCGGAGTTTTTGGATGCCTAAAGGAGCTGCAGTACCAGAGTTAGTAGGGCTGTGAATGGGACCATGGTAGAGGTTTCAGGAAAGCAAGAGCATTCGGGGCTGGGATATTTTCCTGGGAGCAGGGCCTGGACGTTTGCAGTTTTGAGGCTTGAATCTCGACTATGGCTAGAGAGCTGCTAAGTGACATGTCGGAGTTTTTGGATGCCTAAAGGAGCTGCAGCGCCAGAGTTAGTAGGGCTGTGAATGGGACCATGGTAGAGGTTTCAGGAAAGCAAGAGCATTCGGGGCTGGGATGTTTTCCTTGGGAGCTGGGCCTGACGTTTGCAGTTTTGAGGCTTGAATCTCGAAAATGGCTAGAGAGCTGCTAAGTCGCATGTCGGAGTTTTTAGATGCCTAAAGGAGCTGCAGCTCCAGGGTTAGTAGGGCTGTGAATGGGGCCATGGTAGAGGTTTCAGGAAAGCAAGAGCATTCGGGGCTGGCAGGTTTCGCCTGGGAGCAGGGCCCTGACGTTTGCAGTTTTGAGGCTTGAATCTCGAAAATGGCTAGAGAGCTGCTAAGTCGCATGTCGGAGTTTTTGGATGCCTAAAGGAGCCTGCAGCTCCAGGGTTAGTAGGGCTGTGAATGGACCATGGTAGAGGTTTCAGGAAAGCAAGAGCATTCGGGGCTGGCAGGTTTCGCCTGGGAGCAGGGCCCTGACGTTTGCAGTTTTGAGGCTTGAATCTCGAAAATGGCTAGAGAGCTGCTAAGTGACATGTCGGAGTTTTTGGATGCCTAAAGGAGGCTGCAGCTCCAGGGTTAGTAGGGCTGTGAATGGGCCATGGTAGAGGTTTCAGGAAAGCAAGAGCATTCGGGGCTGGCAGGTTTTCCTTGGAGCAGGGCCCTGACGTTTGCAGTTTTGAGGCTTGAATCTCGAAAATGGCTAGAGAGCTGCTAAGTCGCATGTCGGAGTTTTTGGATGCCTAAAGGAGCTGCAGCTCCAGGGTTAGTAGGGCTGTGAATGGGGCCATGGTAGAGGTTTCAGGAAAGACAGAGCATTCGGGGCTGGCAGGTTTCGCCTGGGAGCAGGGCCCTGACGTTTGCAGTTTTGAGGCTTGAATCTCGAAAATGGCTAGAGAGCTGCTAAGTGACATGTCGGAGTTTTTGGATGCCTAAAGAAAGCTGCAGCTCCAGGGTTAGTAGGGCTGTGAATGGGACATTGGTGGAGATTTCAGGAAAGTAATAGCATTCGGGGCTGCCAGGTTTCATCCAGGAGCAGGGTCCTGACGTTTGCAGTTTTGAGGCTTGAATCTCGAAAATGGCTAGAGAGCTGCTAAGTCGCATGTCGGAGTTTTTGGATGCCTAAAGGAGCCTGCAGCTCCAGGGTTAGTAGGGCTGTGAATGGGGCCATGGTAGAGGTTTCAGGAAAGAAAGAGCATTCGGGCTGGCAGGTTTCGCCTGGGAGCAGGGCCCTGACGTTTGCAGTTTTGAGGCTTGAATCTCGAAAATGGCTAGAGAGCTGCTAAGTCGCATGTCGGAGTTTTGGATGCGTAAAGAAAGCTGCAGCTCCAGGGTTAGTAGGGCTGTGAATGGGACCATGGTAGAGGTTTCAGGAAAGCAAGAGCATTCGGGGCTGGATGTTTCCTTGGGAGCTGGGTCTGGACGTTTGCAGTTTTGAGGCTTGAATCTCGAAAATGGCTAGAGAGCTGCTAAGTGCATGTCGGAGTTTTTGGATGCCTAAAGGAGCTGCAGCTCCAGGGTTAGTAGGGCTGTGAATGGCGCCATGGTAGAGGTTTCAGGAAAGCAAGAGCATTCGGGGCTGGCATGTTTACCATGGGAGCTGGGACATGACGTTTGCAGTTTTGAGGCTTGAATCTCGAAAATGGCTAGAGAGCTGCTAAGTCGCATGTCGGAGTTTTTGGATGCCTAAAGGAAGCTGCAGCTCCAGGGTTAGTAGGGCTGTGAATGGGGCCATGGTAGAGGTTTCAGGAAAGCAAGAGCATTCGGGGCTGGGATGTTTTCCTTGGGAGCTGGGTCTGGACGTTTGCAGTTTTGAGGCTTGAATCTCGAAAATGGCTAGAGAGCTGCTAAGTGACATGTCGGAGTTTTTGGATGCCTAAAGGAGCCTGCAGCTCCAGGGTTAGTAGGGCTGTGAATGGGACATTGGTAGAGGTTTCAGGAAAGAATAACCATTAGGGGCTGGCAGGTTTCGCCTGGGAGCAGGGCCCTGACGTTTGCAGTTTTGAGGCTTGAATCTCGAAAATGGCTAGAGCTGCTGCTAAGTCGCATGTCGGAGTTTTTGGATGCCTAAAGAAAGCTGCAGCTCCAGGTTAGTAGGGCTGTGAATGGGGCCATGGTAGAGGTTTCAGGAAAGCAAGAGCATTCGGGGCTGGCAGTTTTCCTTGGAGCAGGGCCTGACGTTTGCAGTTTTGAGGCTTGAATCTCGACTATGGCTAGAGAGCTGCTAAGTCGCATGTCGGAGTTTTTGGATGCCTAAAGGAGCCTGCAGCTCCAGGGTTAGTAGGGCTGTGAATGGGGCCATGGTAGAGGTTTCAGGAAAGAAAGAGCATTCGGGGCTGGCAGGTTTCGCCTGGGAGCAGGGCCCTGACGTTTGCAGTTTTGAGGCTTGAATCTCGAAAATGGCTAGAGAGCTGCTAAGTGCATGTCGGAGTTTTTGGATGCCTAAAGGAGGCTGCAGCTCCAGGTTAGTAGGGCTGTGAATGGGCCATGGTAGAGGTTTCAGGAAAGAAAGAGCATTCGGGGCTGGCAGGTTTCGCCTGGGAGCAGGGCCCGGACGTTTGCAGTTTTGAGGCTTGAATCTCGAAAGGCTAGAGAGCTGCTAAGTGACATGTCGGAGTTTTTGGATGCCTAAAGGAGCTGCAGCTCCAGGGTTAGTAGGGCTGTGAATGGGCCATGGTAGAGGTTTCAGGAAAGAATAACCATTCGGGGCTGGCAGGTTTCGCCTGGGAGCAGGGCCCTGACGTTTGCAGTTTTGAGGCTTGAATCTCGAAAATGGCTAGAGAGCTGCTAAGTCGCATGTCGGAGTTTTTGGATGCCTAAAGGAGGCTGCAGCTCCAGAGTTAGTAGGGCTGTGAATGGGACATTGGTAGAGGTTTCAGGAAAGCAAGAGCATTCGGGGCTGGGAGGTTTCGCCTTGGGAGCAGGGCCTGACGTTTGCAGTTTTGAGGCTTGAATCTCGAATATGGCTAGAGAGCTGCTAAGTCGCATGTCGGAGTTTTTGGATGCCTAAAGGAGCTGCAGCAGCCAGGGTTAGTAGGGCTGTGAATGGGGCCATGGTAGAGGTTTCAGGAAAGCAAGAGCATTCGGGGCTGGAGGGTTTCACCTGGGAGTAGGGCCCAGGCGTTTGCAGTTTTGAGGCTTGAATCTCGAAAACGGCTAGAGAGCTGCTAAGATGCATGTCGTAGTTTTTGGATGCCTAAAGGAGCCTGCAGCTCCAGAGTTAGTAGGGCTGTGAATGGGACATTGGTAGAGGTTTCAGGAAAGCAAGAGCATTCGGGGCTGGGATGTTTTCCTTGGGAGCTGGGTCTGGACGTTTGCAGTTTTGAGGCTTGAATCTCGAATATGGCTAGAGAGCTGCTAAGTGACATGTCGGAGTTTTTGGATGCATAAAGAAAGCTGCAGCACCAGAGTTAGTAGGGCTGTGAATGGGGCCATGGTAGAGGTTTCAGGAAAGCAAGAGCATTCGGGGCTGGATGTTTCCTTGGGAGCTGGGTCTGACGTTTGCAGTTTTGAGGCTTGAATCTCGAATATGGCTAGAGAGCTGCTAAGTCGCATGTCGGAGTTTTTGGATGCCTAAAGGAGCCTGCAGCTCCAGGGTTAGTAGGGCTGTGAATGGGCCATGGTAGAGGTTTCAGGAAAGAAGAGCATTCGGGGCTGGCAGGTTTCCTTGGGAGCAGGGCCCTGACGTTTGCAGTTTTGAGGCTTGAATCTAGAAAACGGCTAGAGAGCTGCTAAGTCGCATGTCGGAGTTTTTGGATGCCTAAAGAAAGCTGCAGCTCCAGGGTTAGTAGGGCTGTGAATGGGGCCATGGTAGAGGTTTCAGGAAAGAAAGAGCATTCGGGGCTGGCAGGTTTCGCCTGGGAGCAGGGCCCTGACGTTTGCAGTTTTGAGGCTTGAATCTCGAAAATGGCTAGAGAGCTGCTAAGTGCATGTCGGAGTTTTTGGATGCCTAAAGAAAGCTGCAGCTCCAGGGTTAGTAGGGCTGTGAATGGGACATGGTAGAGGTTTCAGGAAAGCAAGAGCATTCGGGCTGGCAGTTTCGCCTGGAGCAGGGCCCTGACGTTTGCAGTTTTGAGGCTTGAATCTCGAAAACGGCTAGAGAGCTGCTAAGTCGCATGTCGGAGTTTTTAGATGCCTAAAGGAGCCTGCAGCTCCAGGGTTAGTAGGGCTGTGAATGGGGCCATGGTAGAGGTTTCAGGAAAGAAAGAGCATTCGGGGCTGGCAGGTTTCGCCTGGGAGCAGGGCCCTAACGTTTGCAGTTTAGAGGCTTGAATCTCGAAAATGGCTAGAGATCTGCTAAGTGACATGTCGGAGTTTTTGGATGCCTAAAGAGCCTGCAGCTCCAGGGTTAGTAGGGCTGTGAATGGGGCCATGGTAGAGGTTTCAGGAAAGAAAGAGCATTCGGGGCTGGCAGTTTTCCTTGGGAGCAGGGTCTGACGTTTGCAGTTTTGAGGCTTGAATCTCGAAAATGGCTAGAGAGCTGCTAAGTGACATGTCGGAGTTTTTGGATGCCTAAAGAAAGCTGCAGCTCCAGAGTTAGTAGGGCTGTGAATGGGACATGGTAGAGGTTTCAGGAAAGCAAGAGCATTCGGGGCTGGGATGTTTTCCTTGGAGCAGGGTCTGACGTTTGCAGTTTTGAGGCTTGAATCTCGAAATGGCTAGAGAGCTGCTAAGTCGCATGTCGGAGTTTTTGGATGCCTAAAGGAGCTGCAGCTCCAGGGTTAGTAGGGCTGTGAATGGGACCATGGTAGAGGTTTCAGGAAAGAAAGAGCATTCGGGGCTGGCAGGTTTCGCCTGGGAGCAGGGCCCAGACGTTTGCAGTTTTGAGGCTTGAATCTCGAAAATGGCTAGAGAGCTGCTAAGATGCATGTCGGAGTTTTTGGATGCCTAAAGAAAGCTGCAGCTCCAGGGTTAGTAGGGCTGTGAATGGGCCATGGTAGAGGTTTCAGGAAAGAAAGAGCATTCGGGGCTGGCAGGTTTCGCCTGGGAGCAGGCCCAGACGTTTGCAGTTTTGAGGCTTGAATCTCGAAAATGGCTAGAGAGCTGCTAAGTCGCATGTCGGAGTTTTTGGATGCCTAAAGGAGGCTGCAGCTCCAGGGTTAGTAGGGCTGTGAATGGGGACATGGTAGAGGTTTCAGGAAAGAAAGAGCATTCGGGGCTGGAGGTTCGCCTGGGAGCAGGGCCCTGACGTTTGCAGTTTTGAGGCTTGAATCTCGAAAATGGCTAGAGAGCTGCTAAGTCGCATGTCGGAGTTTTTGGATGCCTAATGGAGCTGCAGCTCCAGGGTTAGTAGGGCTGTGAATGGGGCCATGGTAGAGGTTTCAGGAAAGCAAGAGCATTCGGGGCTGGAGGGTTTCACCTGGGAGTAGGGCCCAGGCGTTTGCAGTTTTGAGGCTTGAATCTCGAAAATGGCTAGAGAGCTGCTAAGTCGCATGTCGGAGTTTTTGGATGCCTAAAGGAGGCTGCAGCTCCAGGGTTAGTAGGGCTGTGAATGGGACATGGTAGAGGTTTCAGGAAAGCAAGAGCATTCGGGGCTGGGATGTTTTCCTGGGAGCAGGGCCCTGACGTTTGCAGTTTTGAGGCTTGAATCTCGAATATGGCTAGAGAGCTGCTAAGTCGCATGTCGGAGTTTTTGGATGCCTAAAGAAAGCTGCAGCTCCAGGGTTAGTAGGGCTGTGAATGGGGCCATGGTAGAGGTTTCAGGGAAAAAAAGAGCATTCGGGGCTGGAGGTTTTCCTGGGAGCAGGGTCTGGACGTTTGCAGTTTTGAGGCTTGAATCTCGAAAATGGCTAGAGAGCTGCTAAGTCGCATGTCGGAGTTTTTGGATGCCTAAAGGAGCTGCAGCTCCAGGGTTAGTAGGGCTGTGAATGGGGCCATGGTAGAGGTTTCAGGAAAGAAAGAGCATTCGGGGCTGG